>NC_044906.1:62037361-62342442 GCF_001633185.2 Quercus lobata | reverse complement strand
AAATTGAGTTTCAATTTAAAACTCGATTTTTGGACAATCGAGTTATAGCAAATTGAAAATTTAAAAAAAAAAAAATTCTGGAACTCAAGTTCCTTGAAAAAATTCAAGTGAAACTTGAGTTCCATGAACTCGAGTACTTTACATGGAACTCGAGTTCGTGGAACTCGAGTTCCAAAAAAAAAATTCTAAGTCCACATTCGCTATAACTTGATGTTCCAAAAATCGAGTTATACATTTAAAATTCGATTTTTAGAAAATCGAGTTTCAAAATAATGGCATTTCTCTAATTAGTTTCAAACATAGAGTATTTTTTTGGATATTTTAAAAAGGAAGGGCAAAAGCCCATTTTCTCCGTAAATACAATAATTGTAGAGATGTTGATGCATTAAGTTGTGTAGTGTATCAACTTAGCACATAAATTTCCCCTCAAAAAAAAAATTGGCACATAAATATTTATAACTTACAAAACTAATTGCTATTACGTTTCTATTTGGAGCAAAAAAATATAAAAAATAAAAACCCCAAAATTGCTATTACGTTTTTTGTTGCTGGCTAGTTTCCAATTTGTGACAACAAAGGCATATATCACGAAGCACATTCTTTTCTCTCTTTCTTTTATTCTTTCGACTACCTTCCTTCAAGCTAGCCACTTCATGTTGACAGCCTTTATAACCAGACTGTGTTCCTCAAGAGCCACTAGAACTGGCAGACCACCAATTATTCCACGAGCCATGGCTAGCATGAGCTCCCTAATAAGAGACTCAAATTCCATTCGATCAATCAACCCTTTTTCATCCTTATCAAACCTCTTGAAAATTACTTCATAGAGATCATTGATCTCTTCCTCTTGGTTCGTATTGTTTTCCAATGACAAAAGCTTATTAAGACCCCCATAAAGCAATTCTCTTGAAAGCATACCATTACCGTCAATACCTAGCATCTCAAAACATTCATTGATGCAATTGTTGAACTTCTTTGTGTCTTGGATGAGTCCCATTACCGTGGAGCTATTAACCATGGTTACACTCATTTTGAAAGAAGAAAATTGGTCTCAGTGGTTGTAACTTGTAATCTGTTATGGATGAATAAAAAGCTATGTCGGTGATGTCATAGGTTGTTCTAAATTTTTTTTTTCCCTTCAGACGTAACCAAGTTTGGACATGACCAAATTTGGCTTGTGACTGTAAACTAGCGGGCCTAATTTCGGCTGGTTGGAGGGTGGCTTGTTGTTGAAATAGTTAGTCAATACCTCAAGCATTTGTAGGCTCTTATCAGGCCAAGTGAAATTTTGGTAAGATCTAAATTTGGAAATTTAAAATTTAATTCATACACAACATTATAAATTATGGACTAGGAAAACAAAACATAACACAAGATGTTTCTATTAGAAATATTAGGAGATGTCAGTTGAGCTAAGGCTCTATCGAATCCCCTAAACCCCAAACCATTGAAAACATAAAATAAAATGAATTATCAATATACCATTACCATATATCCACTGAGGAGATTGAAAATTTTGGGACTTAATGGTAGTTTTGATTCGTTAAAAAGTGAAGGCTTAGGATTCAATTAATTATGGGTGTAGGGTTTGTTGGATAAGGTTGTCTTAAGAATGAAGAAACATTATAGAAGAGATTGTCTTAGAAGCTTGTTTTAAGCCCAAATTGACTAGAAAGGCCTATAGAATTACATTATACCAGGCAATGGCCCAAGAAATGCACAACTTTGGTATAGTTTTTTGCTCCAAAATAATTTATAGGATGCACTCAATGCAGATCTATGCAATTTTTGGGTGAGTAATGCTAGGGACATTCTCTTTCTCGTATCCAAATTCACATCCATCTTATGTGTCAACTCGAAATTGAATTTTAACTTTTTCAAGTGGGTCCACTACTTTTCTCACTTGTTTGAAAAATTCTAGCAGACAACTTTTGCTACAATTTTAATGTAGTTGCTTGTGAGTGGAGAAAAAAAAGTATTTATGAATAGCTTTTAGCCTTTTGTCCAAAAGAAAAAATGACAAAGAGATGATGTAGCGAGAGAAAAGAAGAAAAAGGAGATTTCATGATAGAGAAGATAAGGGAGAGAGATAAAAGATAAAAGAAATTGTGTCTTCCTTTTTTTGAAGTTTGCAAATTAATTCAAAATATGAGCATACCCAAGAAATTTGTGTCCACTTTCCTCCTTGGTCCCATGTTTGAAAATGAATCATAATGGTAAGTGACTTTCCAATAATTTGACACATCCTAAGAGTTAGATTCAATGTATTATGCATTGGACCCGTTTAGATGTAAACACGTAGCAATAATTTAACACTTGTTAGATCACAAGCATTAGGGGGTGCAAAACCCCCCAAGTTGCTATGTTACAACTAGATTCACTCAAAACTCACTTCATCCGGGTATGTAGATGTAAAAAAATTTGTCACTTTGCTACAATAAATTGGCATATTTGCAACTTATTGTAATTGGGTGATAAACTTAAATTTTATTATTTTAAGTGATGTGTGGGTTTGTTGGAGACAAGGAGATAAAAAGGTAGAGGAGAAAGAGAGAGAAATTAAATTTTTGTATATATTATTTGTTGGTATGTTTTATATTATTTTAATGCATTGTATGTAAAAATAGAATCTAAAATGTTGGGTGAGTTGTAAAATGAAATGATAAAATAGATAAGATAAGTTTTAAGAATGTAAAATAAACACTTTTTTGTATTCTCAGATACTAGTGCTCTTAAGAACTCGACTCTATCCGTGGTATTCACAATTTCATGTTTTGTGCAGGGATCTATGCATATAGCTCAAGTCTCAAGGCTATATGGTCAAGAATCCTGTATAAAAATAATAATAATAATAATAATAATTACGTAGCGTATACAAACGTACGAAATTATAAAGTTTGGCCCTCCAAAATTCTACCTAACCCCCCATGACCCTAAATCTTTTTCTCTCCCTCAACATAATTCATGGCCTTGTAATGAAACAAAATTTAGTCCAAATAACACAGTAAAATTTTAAAATTTAACCAAAATACTCCAACAAAAATTAACCACCAAGCACATCCTAGGCCTTTCAAAAATTTACATACAAAAAAAGCATTTTATCAAACCAGATTACAGATGAATTTCTTCTTAAAAAAATTACAGATGTATTGATTTAAAAGAAGAAGAAAAAAAAAAAAAAAACTGGACTCTAGTACCCCCACTGCAAAAACATTCTTAATGTACCACCACTGCACCGGATCTGGATCCTCTCCATTTCCCTTTGAAATGGAGAGGATCCAGTACACGGTGAGGATTTGAAATGGAGAGTATCAATGGTCCAAAACGTGCCACATCATTTAAAATGTTAACACATACTTAACTCAACAAATCCAACTCTGATTAAACCAAGGTTAATAACCGGACCCCCTTTCTCTCACCAACCTCTTCACTCCTCAGTCCACTCCTCTGTTCTCTACTTCACTCTAAATTTCAAAATTTTTAAAAAATCCCATTGTTGTTTCTGCCGCTACCACTCTCACGCCAGACCACCATCATCGCATGGAACAAGTCTCAAACCAGTCACCATTTCGCCACCCACCAGCCACCGTTGCGGTCTTTCTCTCCCCCAACGATCTATCAACTTCTGCTACGCCTTCACCCGCTCCACTGCCTAGTATCTCCAAACTGCATCGCCGGCACAATCACTTCCCAGTAAGTTCTTTCTCTCTGACTTTTCATAAATATTGGGAACACGAAAAAAAATAAATTGATATTGCAATTTTTCTTTTATTTATTTTAGTTGGTTCTGAGTTTAGGGATTGAAATCAGATAGTGGGTCTTTTGGCTGTAAGATTTATGGGTCTTTTGGTTCTGAGTTTAATCTGGGTCTTGTTTTTTTTATAAAGTTGTGATTTTTTTTTTTTTTTAATTTCTTCATTTTCATGGTGTTGATTTGTACTAAGAACCAAGAAATTGTTGATGGGTATATTGTTTTACCCTATTATGGGTTAGGTTTTTTATTTTTATTTTTATTTTTAGTTTCACTTGTTGGTTTTTCTATTTGATGAAATTGATGTCCTCCCAAATCAGAAGCCTTAAACTTGATTTTCCCAATACTCAACTCCTCTGATGTAGAGTACTGTGGCTGGTGTTGAACTAATCTTTGCAATATTCCATTACCGATACCCTGAAAAAGACAAAAGAATGTCAAGCCAGTGGTAATCAAACTAAACAAATCCCAACCCACCATTTGTTTGCTTAGAATTATCATATAAAAAAAAAAAACCGATCTCTCAGTCGTTTTGTGTTATTGTGGTTCTCTAAAATTATAAATCTCATGTAAACTAATACTAATAACCATTTTTAATCAGACAATTCGATTTCTTCATTTTTTTTTTCCCAATGCTTTTCCTAATTTTCCTATGTATTCCAAGAAACCAAGCAGAGGTTTGAACACATAGCACCTTAACATGTAGTCTTGCTTAAAGATGATTCCAGTCTATTTGAGCACATAGCACCTAACACATAATCACACCTCAAATTTCAAAGTTCAAACTCTCTCTCTCACCAGCCCATCTGAAATTTCAAAGTTCAAACTCTCATCTCCAAGGATTTTCTCTCCATCCCACGGTCCTCACCGTCGCCGGTGCTACCAGCCATCATGCTATTCTTCTCTCACCAGCCCATCTGGAAAATTGGGTTTCCTGCCTAATCACCTTCATGCACTCCAACTGTTTGAAAAATTGCCTCTGAAAAAATTCGCACACACAAAAATGATACCAAAGCCAATTCGCCCGCTGGCCACTGTAGCCGCTGTCATCACCGGTGGACTAATAACTCTCAACCTTGCTTCCACCGCCACTATCAAAGTGATTCGTTTCGCCAGCGAAGCGAAACGGGTAAACTCAAAAGCCAAACCATCTCTGGCTCCCAAACTTTTTTTTTTTCTCTCTTTTTCTCTTTTGCTAGTCTTTTTGCTTCTGAGTTTGATTTTCTTGGTGGGTTTTTTGTGCAGAGAAAGGTGGCGTTGCCTTGTGGGGTGGGGTTTGCAGAGGAAAAGGGTTTTATAAATGCAAACTGTGCAATGGAAATGCCACCATAGAGTGGTCGCCTATGTATGACCCTGTAGCTATCAATCCTTGCCTTTGCCCCACTTGCGAGGGAAACAGGTTGCTCTTTGATTATTTATTATTATTTATTTATTTGTTGGAGCTCTATTTCAAGTGCTTGGTCTACAATTTTTCTTTTGTGCTTTGTTTGGTTGCGGAGAAAACAATTTCCTTTCTGCTCTTTTATAAGTTGAACTGTAGGAAAAATGCATTGAACAGATTTGGGTAGTTTTTTTTACTGTGAGCAATGTACACAGAAAACAACTATGCAGAAAGTGATTAACTAAGCAGAAAGTGATTAAAAGAAAGTGTAAAAGAAGATTAGGCATATCAAAATCTACTGGTGATTAGAATAATTCATTATTACAAAACTTGCATCAATGTGAAGTTCTAAATTTATACAGCACTTTAATGTGTTCATTTGCAGTTAGATGGCATTAGATTTGATGATTGAGTCTCCATTGGAGACCTCTCAAAGTTGAAAAGGTAGATTTTGTTGTGCACAGGTAATGTAGCATTAGTGGAATGCTTACCTTTTGTACTTGTTGGTTGTGATCTTGCTAGTAGTAATCTGGGTTGGTTTTGATGTAGCTTGTTGGAAAGCTACAGTAAGAGCTAAAGACCATGGGCGTGATTCTTGTTGCAGTGATACTAGGCAATTTGACATTGATAATAAACAAAAGGTACTAAAGACAGATGCAATTTGACAATGGTAGTAAACAATAGGTACTAAAGACTGATTCCTTTCAGTGTGTCATTAAATATTCATAATATGCATTGGTTTACAACATTTTTGTGGTAATGTGCTCTCAATTTGTAGTAATACTTGAAATTGATAGCACTTAAACCTTGTAATGTAGGTTTGATAGTTCATGTACAGGCAAAATTGGTTTTTTCTTTGCTAAGTTCAGTGTATTCATTGGCTAGCTATGCTAGCTCTTGATATAAATCCCCCCCTCCAAGTCTGTTCATCATCTTAATGGTAATATTCTCATTTTTCTTAACATTGTATCAACTTTTCAATATTATCTTCTATGTAGTCCGAATTTGAAAGAATTATTGCACTGAGTCACAATACTAAAGGTTGCTAATTTGTGATATCCACCATGCAGGTGATTTCTTGGATGCAATTGAGTGCTAAACCTGTTTTTTCTGAATTGGTGGCTCAATATTCTCAGCATGGTTACGTAAAGGCTGGCACTGACGGGCTACCATAGTCAAGCCACTTGAGATTGATGAAGAATATGATCTTGAAGCAAACACATTTTTTTTCCTCTTTTCTTAGTGGAAATTATATATTCTACTAGGGGAAAAATTGGTCTTGTAATTGAAGTCTATTTCAATAGAACTCTTGTTTTCTTGTTATTTGGCCTTGTAATCAAAGTATACATTTCAATGGAATTTGTACTCTTTTGGAACAATCATTTATTTATTTTTTATATGCTTGTTTTAATATTGCATTTGTCACTAAATTGGTTACTCAATTATCTGCTATCTATTGATTTTGATAAATAAAAAGTTTCAAGAGAAGTCTCTTATCATCCTTTTTATGAAATCAAAACTACCATAATTGGCTAATGGCTTGGTAACATTTCAAAAGATAACTCATAAAAATCATTATAGATATTGAAATATCAAGAAAAGAAGAATTGCATTTTATTACATTCTCTTTGGTTTGTACTATAAATCATTGTAATGGTTTTTGTATACATAAACGAGGACACTCAAGTGTCAAAATTGGATAAGACAACATAATACTCAAGCAAGTCTTTTTTGTCACAACACATGTTTCAAAGTAAAAAGAAGTTCACTCATATCAAGTCTAAAACTTTAATAAAACTGAAAATTAGTCTTGCTAACGTCAAGATATCAATCCATAATGAATGCTTCAAAACCTTTTCTGGCAATATAGCTTGGCTGGATCTCTATACTCTATCATCCTGTAACGTTGAAAAACAAATTTCAATCAATACAGTAACATCTTAGAAGACCAATCCTCAATTTACTTGCAAAAATCTTATATGATTCATTGGTTTCAAGTGAAATAGACCAACAATTTGACTGGAACTTGAAACATAATTGCTATATATAAGCACTATTCTAATGCCCCACACAACTGACAACCCAAACCTTTTGAAATCAGAACAGCCCTTATTTAAAGCTTGGCTAAAAACATGTTGCAAATACCATGACAAAGGCAACCCAATAGAAGAAAAACCACATCTACCATAATTCAATAATTTATCTATAATTTACTGCAATTAGAGAAAAAGTTAGCCTAGCTGCTGTATACTTGAACAGATGCACCCCATCAGGTAGTTGCAACTTGAACCAACCAAGTGATATAAGAATACTGCCAACTCATGCTCAAATTTGTAGTGGCACCTGAAGAAACTAAGACAATGCATATCTCTACAGTATTAACATCTGAAGAACTAAGGAGGCAATATTAACATGATAAATTCTAATATTAGATAGAAAAATATTCTATTTGCCAACAAATGGTATTTTCACAAACTTCACAATATCAGGTAGTTGAACAGGAATAATAGAAGAAACAGCCTTGTCTATGAGCACATCCTTGGCAAAATCAAGACCAAGTATGACACTTGCACACATATGAAGCCTTCCTCGTCAGATTGAATTTGGGTGTTATTAGGAGTTAGTAGAAATGATAGAACTATTAACAAATTAATGGGTGAAATTAATAAGAAAAACTCAGAAGACAAGTTTTCAAAGGAAAACCAAGAACCCAAAAACTCAAATTACAGCGATCTTCTCTTGAAGAAACTATAAGAGCAACACGAAGAAAATAAAAAAATAAAAAAAATCTAATTGGTATTACTTGGCTCAATGACATCAACTACGGACTAAAATTCTTCATTTTTTCCATCCTAACCCACACCATCAAATAGAAAAACCAACAAGTGAAACTTAACAAAAATAAATAAATAAAAAACCTAACCCAAAATAGGGTAAAACAATATACCCATCAACAATTTATTGGTTCTTAGTACAAATCTACACCATGAAAATGAAGAAATTAAAAAAAAAAAAAAAATCACAACTTTATAAAAAAACAAGACCCAGAATAAAAGAACCCATAAATCTTACAGCCAAAAGACCCACTATCTGATTTCAATCCCTAGACTCAGAACCAACTAAAATAAATAAAAGAAAAATTGCAATATCAATTTATTTTTTTTCGTGTTCCCAATATTTATGAAAAGTCAGAGAGAAAGAACTTACTGGGAAGTGATTGTGCCAGCGATACAGTTTGGAGATGCTAGGCAGTGGAGCAGGTGAAGGCGTAGTAGAAGTTGATAGATCGTTGGGGGAGAGAAAGACCGCAACGGTGGCGAAATGGTGACTGGTTTGAGACTTGTTCCATGCGATGGTGGTGGTCTGGCGTGAGAGTGGTAGCGGCAGAAACAACAATGGGATTTTTTAAAAATTTTGAAATTTAGAGAGAAGTAGAGAACAGAGGAGTGGACTGAGGAGTGAAGAGGCTGGTGAGAGAAAAGGGGTCCGGTTATTAACCTTGGTTTAATCAGAGTTGAATTTGTTGAGTTAAGCGTGTGTTAACATTTTAAAAAATGTGGCACGTTTTGGACCATTGATACTCTCCATTCCAAATCCTCACCGTGTACTGGAGCCTCTCCATTTCAAAGGGAAATGGAGCGGATCCGGATCCATCCTTAATAGTTATCTATGACTTTTACTGTGGTATCATCTTCTCTATTTCCAACATTTAACTCTCTTTTTTCTTTTTCTTTTTTAATTTTGAAATTATTGTAAGTATGACTTCCAACTACTATCACTTTTACATCATCAATAACGTGTTAATCATGCTACTTTTCAAACCTTTTTAGCTATGTATGACTTTCACCTATGTCTCATCTCTCTAATGATATTTATAATTTAATTATAAAATAGGATTATGGAAAAAAAAAAAAAAAAACATATACCTTTTCAAATAGAGAATTCTCTCAATTTCACAATTAAAATTTTATTTACACTATTTAATAGTGTCCTCTTTTTTTTTCTTTTTTTTTTTTTTTTTTTTTCTTTTTTTTTTTTATAATATAATCTATACTACTAATAAAAGGATTCTCTATTTGAGTTTCATCATTTTACGCACCAAAATATCCTCACACAAAATCTAAAGTCACATACCCATTTAATTTTATTTGCTATAAATGACAGCAAAAATGTTAAAAGCACAATTTGGCATTATTTAAACCAACCAAGACTTTGTAACCATGTTCATCTCACTAAATGTTAGAATTCAAATCCGCTCAATTATCCTATTCAAATTCTCAATTTGAAAAGTTTGTTTCCTATTTGAATTCAAATACTCTCAATTATCCTATAAAAAATTATTTTTTTAAGAAATTATTATTTTTTTTCATAGGAAGACTATAACTTTCATTAATTAATAAAAGACATTACATCATGATGAAGAACTTGTTCTAAAAAACAAGAGTTCTCTTCCATCCAAACAAAAAAATCAACAATGCCACAAGCATGTTTAGCTAAAAGATGAGCATTTGTATTCCCTTTGCGTCACACATGAGAAAACCTTACATTGCGAACCTCATGACAAGAGTCAAGAATCCCATACACTATAGTAGCCTCCAAAGCTACTGAAGGAGATAATCCAGCAAGAGCCCGATGAACAATAACTCTAAAATAAAATCCTGAACAGTTTCTAACGGTTTTCTTCATGCATGCCTCTCACTAACTCACGTTTAAATGATTAACACAATCTTAACTTTTAAATTTAAAAAGATTAAAAAAAAAAAACTGAACACTTCTACGTACAAAATATCCCTTTGTAAAAAATTGACAGAGAAAAAAAAAAAAAAAAAGCAACAAAAGACCAGAAAACTGTACAAAGAATGCATGTTAATCTTCAACACTCACATGAAAAAGACAATGAAAAAGGTTTTTTTTTTTTTTTTTTCTCACTTAATTTTTTTAGTTAACTAAACACAAACAAGTTTGTTTATATACTGCTATTGTTTGCTTCAATTTTTATTTACTTACCAATTTTTCAACCTTAGATATCCGTGCCAAACAGCTTATTTTTCATCATTGGAGATTATTTGAATGGTTTCAGTTCCTTTTGGTGGTTTGATTCTAATTTTACATTTATGCTAAGTTTAATCAAATTATGCAACATGGTTTGCATTTATACAGTCTAACCGTTCAATTTTATCATTTATTTGATAATCTTTAGTTTTTTTTTTTTTTTTCCTTTTATTTTCAGGAAAATTATGACACTAAAGCACAAAAAAAGAGTCTTGTCATATGCACTTTAATAGCTTACGAGGCTAATTATAGTCTTCCTATAAAGTACATGTAATGAGGCTAGTTATCTAATAGCTTACTATTAAGTATGACATCATAATTTTTATTATATTTTTATAAACTATCATTTAAAATCTATACATATATATATATATATATATATATATATATAAAAGCAAAGACACAAAGTGTTGATGTGGTGTGGTTGAGGATATTTTTATTTTTATTTATCAAAATGATATTTACATTTTTTTTAGTAGGCATCTATACTAGTCACAATATCATACAATTTTTTAATTTGTAAACACAAATAGTATGATCAAATTATTAACCACTGTCACTGTCTTTATAATTTGTTTATAAAATAGAATACTAAATATTACAAAATTTTAAAAGTAAAATTAATGAAATATATGTTTCTAATATTTAAGGGGAAATTACAGTAAACCAAACTGTAGTTTGGTCTGAAATCACTTTGCCTACCTGTGGTTTAAAAAATATCATTTTACCTACCTGAGATTTGCTCCATTTGTCTTCTATAACCAACCTTTGTTAAAAAGAGGAGTAAATATGTATTTTTGTTTCCTTTTTATATCTCTCTCCTCTCAAACAAAAAAAACATACAAATATCCGCTACAACCTCCCTATCTTCATCAATAGGACCAGCTGAATTACAATCCGCTACAATCTCCCTTTCAAAACCACCTTCGCCATCATCATCAAGAAGAAAAGGCATGATGTTTATAGTAATAGATCTGCCACGCACAAGCCATGCATAAATATGATAACTAATATGTATCAAGTATAAACCAAAACTAAACTACTCACTTTTTTGAAATCTCCAGCTTAATTTTGATTTTCTATAACATCAAATTATGGTGATATTGCCACTGTGTCAAAGTGTGGAGATGCTCATTATTCTGATTTTTGGGTTTAGTTTTAGTTTTTGGTTGATTTGGTGGGTAAGAAGTTTTGTAGATTCAAGGTTTTGAATATATCATGTGAAAGTATTTGTGTTTTGATATAGAACTTTGGGTGGAAGATGTGCTAGAATGAATATGTAGTTAAAAATCTGAATATGTGGTTGAATGTGTTTGACAAATTTCTTATTTTGATAGGAGTTTTGGATGATTTTTTTTTTTTTTTCAATTTCTTACCAAAAACACTTTTTGATCCTGTTTTATCTTATCTTTGTATTTTTTTTTAAAAAAAAAAATTGAGAAGAAAAAGAAAACAAAAATATATACTCACCTCTCTTTTTAGAGAAAGTCTAGTGCCACAACCACAATGCACAACTTATGCCACAACTCGCCACATGGCGAGTTGTGGTTGGTGGAAGGGTGTCCCCACATCACCCTTCCACCAATCACAACTCGCCATGTGGCGAGTTGTGACATAAGTTGTGCATTTTCCTGTGGCACTAGACTTTCTCCTCTTTTTAACTGAGATAGGTTACGACAAACAGACCAAACTTCAAATGGATAATGACATTTTTTAAATGAAAGTGAGTTTACTCAATTCTCCCCGTATTTAATCATGAATAGTAACCATTAAAATCCTGTGCCTCTGCCTCAACATCACCAAATGACAATGGCACTATACCCCTCAATTCTCACACAGACCAATCTATTCTCTCCCGCCAAACCAAAACCACTGTCTTCAACCTCAAAGCCTCTTTTCCTGCGCACCCCCTGCCTTATCCTACGCCTTCATTCCCCAACCCCTTCTTCCTCCACATTCTCTGCAAAGCCCATCTCCCAAATCTCCCTCACAACCTCTCTAAGAGCCTCATCTCCCCAGAAGTACGTGTACCCTGACCCCATTCCCGAATTTGCAGAAGCTGTAAGTACTCATATATCTTTTAGGGTCTGTGTCAATGTCAGTGACTGTGAGTTTATCTATAGGCACGTGAGTTTTCTTGGCTTACCAATTTCACAACTTGCTTATTTGTGCGACTGTATAGAGTGTGAAAATGGGTATATATAGTATATATTCAGGGTCTGTGTCTGTGACTTGTGAGTGTATATATATGCATGTTTTTTGTAATTTCTATATTGTGTTGTATGTTTATTTACTTATGTAGGAGATACGAAAGTTCAGGGCTGAGGTTCTGAGGAAGCTTTTGAAGGATAAAGACACATTCGGGGAAGAACTTGATGCGGTTGTAGATGTTTGTGCAGAGGTATTTTTTTTTTTTTTTTTTTACTTTGTACACCAAATGTTTGTTCAGGTGAATGTTGTTAGTGGGTGTGGGTTATTTTAAGCATTCAATTCATTGTGGAATTTTCTTTTTGGGAGAAATAAATGTCATTAATTGGTGCCGAATTAATCAGCTGCATTGATATTATGTAGGACCATGTTTTTAGCCAGCTGATTTAGCCACTCATGAATCAAGTATTACGCGAGCACTAACTACTCGAGAAAATGTCTGAGTCAAGGATGTCGTAAATAAAAGATTTTGTCTTGACTGATTAACTTATAGGAATTTCTCTTAGAAGCTTGTCTAGTGGCGTTGACCAAGATGGGAACATGTACTTGTGTACTTACATAATAATTCATAAATCCCTTACTCATGATTTTACTTAAAAAGGAAGACTCTTGACCATCACCTATAGCTGATGTCCTAACATAAATTGAATCATGCACTAGTGTTAAGATAATACCCTTAATTGGCCAATGAGTTCTGGCTCAAATGACATTTTTTCCCTTTGTGAGCATAAGATGGAGGGTGAGGTCATGAATTTAAGAAATACCAGTATGTGTAACTTACCAATCTAAGAAGAAGAATATTTGTAACATGATATGTGGTTCTAGAATTGACAATATTTGTAACTTGGAACGGTTTGGATGATCCTCACTGAACCTAATTTAAATATACCTTGATTAATTTGAATGAAACCACTTGTTAGTGAAATCATCTATTCAGCTGAGCTGGGGAATATCAAGTTACCAAACAGTGCTACTGGTGGCATATTGCCTCTAAGTTTCTTCTTTTGCTTCTCCTCTATTATAACTTTTTCTTTTTTTGTTTTCAAAAAAATTCATTTGCCACATTTAAACCTAGTCACCAGCTGAGACTTCCCAAACTCTGATTCTAAGCATGTGCAAAGAGGTGTTGTTAACTAGCTAGATTTATTTGAAAATTTGGAGAAGCCATTGGTGTACTTTGGAACAGCAATAATGTTGACAACTAGGAAGTGGTAAAGACTGTCAGTTGATGGCTTAAATTAGCAGATCCATAAGCAATGTACCTGCACAATATGGGATTAAATTCCGTAGAATGCCTAGTTGACTTTGTTTAGGTTCTGTATTCCAATTCTATTATGTGTGTGGCACTTCTTCTTTACCCTAAGGGACTTCACACTTCTATTTATTGATGCATCCAGATAGAAAAGCAGTGGTGGAGTGTGTAGTGGCCTTTAGTTATTTGTTCATAGAAGAGCCACAATTTTTATATATGTAAGAGAGAGCTCTTTGGGTGTCTTTGAGGTTTGCATTTTGTGAGAGTGCTTCAACACTACCTTTGTAATCTCCATCTTTGTTAGTGAAATTTTCTCCTCATTGCCGCCTATGGATGCAGATGTAAGGCTGAACCACATAAATTCTTGTTGTTCTTCTCTTGTGTGTGTGGTTGTGTCTACTTTTCTTTGTTTCTATTATTTGTGTGTGATATCTTTCATAAGCCCATCAATCTAGTGTGGGAGTGCTTTCCAGAGGCTCTTTCGCACAAAAAATTAGTATCAAAGCTAAGTTTCACTGTCTAGGTGTTTGGATTTGCTCTCTTTGAAGATTTTGCTGATTGGTTTGTGGATTTGAGTATTGGGAAGAAAATTAGAAAAATGTTAGGTAAGTCCTATACAAAACCTTCGGCAATAAGGATTACTGTCTCTAATGCCTAAATTTTAAGGTAGAGAAATTTGATGGAATGACCAATTTCAACATGTGGCAATGCAAAGTTATGGATGCCTTGATCTAGAAAGAGTTGGATATTGCTTTGAAAGACAAAACTACAGAGATGCTAGAGAAAGATTGGGAGAGGATCAATAGACAGGTTTGTGGCACCATCCGATTGTGTGTGACCAAGGATCAAAAGCATTTTTTTACGAGGGACACAAGGGCTAAGAAGCTATGGAGAAAATTGGAGGACACGTACATGACCAAGGGTGTAGAGAATTGGTTATATATAAAGAAAAGACTCTTCTGTTTCTAGTATCATGAATTTATTTCTATGTAAGAACATGTTAACTAGAATTTCATCATCAACAATGTGGTTTTAGCACTATGTGGAGGAAGTGGATTTTCTCATGCATTTCCATTATCTGTTTCTCAATTTTAGTAATTGGTATCCCGAGTGGGTTCTTCCACAGCTTTCGGGGCCTAAGACTGGGTGGTTTGTTATCTCTGTTGTTATTTATAATTGTTATGGTGGCATTGAGTAGGTTGATGGAGAAGGAAGTTGGTGGGGATTATATTTTGGGCTTTAAAATTGGAATTCAATTGATACTATGCTCATGATTTCACATATACTTTTTGCAAATGATACATTAACTGTCTGTGGGGCTGACCTAGACAAGATATAGCACTTGAAAGGCATTTTTGTGTGATTTCAGGCTTATTTCTGGATTAAACATAAACCTGGGTAAATAAGAATTGGTTTCGGTAGGTCATGTGCCAAATCTAGTGGCACTAGTTGACATCTTTCCATGTAAAGTGTCGTCACTAATGCTGACATACTTGGGCCTTCCCTTTATAGAATCCTTTTGGAAAAAAGAAAATGGAGAAATGCCCGGTTGATTGGAAAACAATGCATCTTTCCAAAAGTGGTAGAGTTACACTAATTAAGAGCACTTTATCCACCACCAACCTTTTACCTATCTCTATTTCCGATCCTCATGGAAGTTACTAATGGGTTTCTTATTGGGTTGTTGTGAAAAATTGGTTTAAGCAAGAATAAAGAAGAGAGAAATCAACACAAAGATTTTATGTGGTTTGGTAGTGTGGCTACATCCACATGAGCAAGTGGCTATCAATCTACTATTTAAGAAATTAGGGTTACAACCTTGTTTATATATAGCATAACCCTACCTGGTGCAAATCCCTAAAATACCCTTGATTTTACTGTACTGTACCATATACTCGACCTGCAAACCAAGTTTAATGAAAAGTTCACAGCCTTATGTGCTTCGATCTGCTCTGCTTTCCTGCATCCATACGGCCTTTGGGCTAGGGCCCGAAAACAAATATGAGCCAACTCCAACAAGGGAGGAATTGAAGATGAGTTCAAGTTTCCTTTGGTTAACTGGAATTTGGGTACTTATTCAAAGTGGAGGATTGGCTATCATGAATTTAGTCTTGTTCAATCAAGCATTATTGGAGGAAATGGCTTCGGAAGTACACAATTGAGAGAGAGGCTTAATGGATATAGGGTGGTTGGTGCTCAAATAGGGTGAACCGATGGAAGTACATAAGGACAAGTTGGGAATTATTTATTTGGTTCACTAGTTTAAAATTGGGTGATGTTTCTTGCATAAATTTCTAGTATGACCAGCCATTGAAGGAGAGGTTGCCATAACTATTTCATATTGCACATGATAAGAAAGCATCAATCACCAATCATTTGATTTTTTTTCTTGGAGTGCCTGTCATTAAAACATTAATTTTTTGCTAGATCAATCCAGGATTGGGAGATGAAATCTGCCATATGGGGCAGATACTCTGTGTTCGACTCCATCTTCCAGGAATTTCTTCAAAGTCAAACCCTATTACAAAATGCTACATCCTTCAAAACGATAGTCTTTTACTTGGAAAAGTCTAGGGAAGCCTAAAGTCTCAACCAAGGTAGCCTTCTTTCTATGGACAACAACTTTGGGAAAAATCCTTACTGTTAATAGCCTCAAGAAGTGGTGACTAATTTTTATAGACTAGTGTTGTACGTATAAGTTGGCAGAAAAAACTACGTGCCACCTACTCCTTCATTTCCTTGTTGTTCAGCAGCTCGGGAGCTTTGGAATCTGGTTTTCTTTTTTTGCAGTTCACTGGGTTATGCTGAAAGGAGTTGCAGAGCTTTTAACAAGTTGACAAGGCAGGTTTGGTAGATGCAGCAATATAGCAATTTGGAAAGTGATCCTGTATTGTCACATGTGGTGCATTAGGAGAGACAGAAATGCTAGAAAGTTTGTTCAAAATGAAAAAATATGTTATTGTTGTGAACCTTTTATTCCTCATATCATTATTTGAGTGGATGAATGCTTCTAGTCTATTATCTTTTGCCAATATGCCTAAGATGCCTGATAGCTATACTTTCGGTACTTAATGTTGGTGTCCCTTTTGTATACATCTAGTGTACATGAGTTATACCTTTTGCATTTAATCAATGAAATATTTAATTTTTTTTAAAAAAATATATGAAGTTTATGAACATTTGAATGATTATAACTAAATACTAGCAGGTTTGAAAATTTTAGATGTTGAGATCAGTGATATCGAGGATAAATCTCTGTTTTTATTAAACTCAATACTTGATACCAATGATCATTTAATTACTACACTGTTGTGTGGAAAGGATTTGATTGAGTTTGATGATGTGTCTGATGCTTTGACTAATAATGAGTACTGTAAAAAAGATAAGCGTGCCAATAGAGACATAGTCTGTTAGTAGAGGTAAATCTCAATTCAAATAAAAAAGAGCCACTGATAAAGTTGGAAAAGATGAGTGTGCCTATTGTCATGGCAAAGGGAATAGGAAGAAAGATTGTATTGTTTTGGAAAATAAGGACAAAAAGGATTCCAAGGCAAATGTATAACAGGGTAGTGATGATGGTTCTGATTAAGCACTGATTTCTTTATCATTTGTTTGACATTCAAACGTGTAGATTATGAATTTGTATATATCATATGTGTCCCAATAGGAAATGATTTTACAACCTTGATGAGTTGGATGGTGGTTTAATGTACATGGGTAATGATCAAACCTGTGAGCTTTTGGGAATAGGTGAAATCAAGTTGAAATTGCATGATTGAAAATTTGAAAACAGTTTGTTCTTTGACTAAAATTCAGTATGTACTGGACTTGAAGAAGTGTCTCATCTAAGTGGGTATTTTCGGAATTCAATGGCTTCAAGATTATTACGGAGAATGGAACTCTGAAGGTAATATAGGGTGCATTGGCAGTGATGGGGCTCACGTGTCAAAATAACTTTCCTCAAAGGGAGTACATTTACAGGTGGAGCAGCCACAGTTGCTGATAAAATTGGGGAGTTTGCTTCAGGCACTTCTAGAATTTGGGACATGCTGGTAAGAATGCTTTGTAAATTAGATTTTATGCGTTAATTGCTTATAGTTTGCAACTTTGTCTTGCTTTATGGGGAGAAAGCATTTCTCAATAAGCATCTTGTTAGTAACAAAAAAAATAGTGGATTAAGATTTTATACTGATTCTACTTTCAATTTGGTTGGATGCACTATTGAGAAAAAAGTGGATTTTGTATCTTCCTTTCGTCGGTCTCATTCCAGTCACAGAATTCTATTTTATGTTATATGTTATCTCTTATGGCTAGTGGTGAATGCTGGTAATCATCTGCATCTGAATCATAATCTAAATTTTCTAGTCATTGTAGCTTGCTTAAATCAAAATGCTCCGAACCTTGGGACAGTTTTCATGGTACTGATTCAATAAGTAAGAATTTCTTCCCTTTCTATTCTTTTAGGAGGCCTGGCTTTTGAGTGGACTTGAAAATCGTTCAATAATTGACCCCCAAAAGAAATATCTTACTTGACCACAAAATAGCACTGATTTTCCAGACAGATTCCATCAGATTGTTCTAACTTTTTGTGAATGTTTGGCCCTATTATGGCTATGTTTTGACATGCTACCTTTATGCATGATGCTTTAAGCTGAGAGTGAAATATTCAAATTTCAGTTTGATTTTATTTTTGTGCATTAGCTGATGTAATTATTGGGTAATTGCAAACCAGATATTTGGTGAATTTTTGCACAAGGAATATGGAGGACCCGGAACATTATTGGTGGAGCCTTTCACAAATATGCTGGTTGCTCTCAACGAGAAAAGATTACCTGGAGCACCTTTGGCTGCAAGGGCATCCTTGTTATGGGCTCAAAACTATGTTGATCAGGACTGGGAAGTTTGGAACTCAAAACTACTAATTGACTCCTCTTCATAATTTGTATATTTCTAAAAATTAAAATTTTCACGTTATATTAAATTCCTGATCAATTGTCACGAACTCATAGGAAAGGTGGGGGCAAGATCTGTATCCATAACAAAATATTACTTGCAATACAAAGTCAGATTTGTTGCACTTTTTGTAGCCTATACAGATGTCTTATTACTTAAAAATGGTTTGAATTTGGGGCTATGGTTGATGATGTATTTGAAATTTTGCTACCTCCATAAATTTAGTGAATCTTTTTGCTCACATTGGAGGTGCATCTATGTAGAACATCAGGGAATGAAAGTGGCAGTGGATTAACAAACTGCATGTTACAGCTGAATGTTGAAAGCACAAATCATATCGTAGCCTCAGAGATACTCTGTAAAGAGGGGCGCCAAGATTTTGACCTTATCGCAGCAGGATTCATTGGTGTTGTCCTCGTTCTTTGTCTTTCATGTCTCATCGCCTGAAAATTTTTTGGCATGGATAGATGGTAAGTACTCGATGAATGAGAATATGTACTTTTCAAATAAAAGATGAAAACTTTTTGTAGGTGATATCTCTTCTTATCAAGTTGCTGCTCTATTGTGGATAAAAACATGAGCAGAATCTCTGCTTCCCTCTTTGCTCTAATGTTTCATTTTATTAGATTTATAAGCATGAAATAGAAATAGAATGGAGATTATTGAAACCTAGTCACTGATTTGTTATTTTATTAAAATCATTTCTTTGATAATTGAATGACATAACAATATGTTTGATGTTCTTCATCCTTTCAATTACTGGATTGTGTCATTGTGTGTATGCTTTGACAAGAAACATAGATGTTCTATTCTTTTTGACAGCTCATATAAACACAAATAATTCAAGCTGCATAGTAGTGGATACGGCCAATTCACCATTAGAGATTGACACGGTATTAAAAACCCTATCATTTAAGACTACTTGAAAATAAGGCATAACTAATAAAACTTGGATGATAATGGCTGACTGATTGATACCTGGTATGTCTTCTCCTTGTCAGGCTTCCCTTCTTCCTCACAACCCAAACTCGGTTTCTCTGGCTTTGTCTGTGAATTCTCAGCTGTTTCCGACTGCTGCTTCTTCATTTTAGCAGACTTCTTTGCCCGCAACACATTCACAACCTCTGCAACCAGCAATAAACATCAACAACTTTTAATCAAAACAAATACAGATTCTCCAAAACCAAGTCTCACACTTCACCAAAACAGTCCTAACTATTTAAGTTCACCAAGTAAACACAAACCATACCTTGTGTAGTGACAAGCCTATAAGCATGGCCAAGAGTAAGAGTATCATTAGACCTTAGAAGCTTAACACGGGTGAACCTCACGGCGGCCTTCTGCTCCTCCTGATTCCCTTCCTCAGAAACAGGCAAAGGGATGATCAAAGAAACATAGTGACCCGGGTTCATTTTCATCACCTCACTCGCACTTACTGGCCAATACAGCCTATCTATCCTCCCATTTGGGTGTTGTATAACTAAAGCTGCAGCATCTATAGCTTGGCAATTCCCCATCTCTCACTCACTTTTTCTTTCTCTTTCCCTCACAATTGACAGAGAACAAAAAAAAGATGAAGATTGGTTGAAGAAAGATAAGGAAGAAGAGAAAGAAGGAGGTGGAGTAAGCAGTAGTCTCTATCTATACAGCTCCCACACCCCTCTAAACAGATATAGTAGAAACAGGTCTTACTCAGCAGGCCGTCCCCAACTAACAAATACTACTACACATATGTCAATTTATATATATATATAAAAATTGACATTAAACGGCATGATATAATAACATTAAAATGTTCACTCACATTAAATTTTGTTCAATAATATATTGTAATTGAGTATCAAACAATGCATTGGAGTAATATATTTTCACAATGACAATCTTTAGGCACCGGCACTTTCAATGCAGGTGTGAGTGCCACGTGGAGAAAAATGAGAAGGTGATAAATTGGACGTACTTGCTCGGCTGTGTCGACAGGGTCAAGTTTTGGACTAGGAAGAAAAAGATGGCCTTTTAAAAAGGGAGTCGGTTAATGATGCTTTTAGAGCATTTGCTAATTGACCATTTAAAAAAAAAAAAAACTTGAAATTGTTTCACGCTCTTATAATTTAAAAAAAAAAGTCAAAAAAATTAATTATTTTTTTTTCAAAAAAAAACTTGTTAAAATAACTTTTTTTAAACCAATGCTCTTAAAGTGTCCCGTAAACTTTTTCCTTTAAAAAAATCTTAGACATTAACAATGTTACTAAAACAATTTTTTTTGCATTGCCTAACCAAACAAAATGCTAAAACCAAAACCAAAGCGTTCGTGTGAATAAGATTCTTTTTGGGGTGGACAAGGACACACACAGCTCCACCTTATCCGCATTTAACACATAGTTTTGGCACTTGGCTTCTCTCGAAATTGTTGGCCCTTTTTTTCTCTCTCGGTAATTTAACTTTTCACACGTACATGGCCCATCAAACCCACAAAAGTACAATACTTCTATCTCATATGTAAAGGGCAGTAGTATTATTTTGACCGCGACCGAATTGGCTCAAGGGTCAGGTCAACAGTCTTAAATGCTCCATTGAAATTTGAAAATTTTTATGAGCCTTGCACCCTTGGTGGCATTGTCAATATTTTGTCCATGAGAGAAGATAGGGTGAATGTCCTATCACCACACTTGCACAAGGAAGAGAAAAAAGGAAAGGTTAAATTGACTCTTTGGTTCTCCAAACATTGATTTGTTTGGTTTGCTCTCCCATATTTAACACGTTCAATTTTAATTTTAGCCTCTAAAATTTCAAAACGGGAATAATTTGGTCCCCTCTATCTATTTTGCTATTTACATGACTAACACGACGCTAAGGCTTTTAAATTTTTTAGAGGTCAAATAGAACAAGTCATATCTAAGGAACCAAAATCAAATAAATCTCATATTTAAAGGACCAAAATTGAATCAACACTATAATTAAGGGATCAAAATTGAACTTATCACAAATTTTTAGTATTTTTTTTTTTTTTTTTTATTAAAAAAAAAAAAAAAAAAAAAAAAAAAAAAAAACTCCATTTGGTTACAAGATTTAAGAAAAAGAAGAAAAAATTGTTTTGCTTCTTCAAAAGGAGATAAATATCAGGGTGAAGTATCTTGATGTAGGGTTTGACTTACCTCTCATATTTTTTTAATTGAAATTTCTTTTTGTTTTAACGAGAAACTGTCACATCACCCACTAATTAAATGAAAGGTAGAGTTTAAAACTCACTATCACTTGCTATTGTATATTTAAAACAAAAGGACACATCCAGTTAAAAAAGTACTGGAGGTAAGCCAAACTCCGTAACTCTTAATTCCAATGATTTAGGATTCAACTTTGAGAATGTACCCAAAAAAAATGGTTTTTTTTTTTTTTTTTGGGTGTGTATTCACCCCATTCATCATTCATTTTCTATATTTGAAATATTTTACTTACTATACTTAGGGTCCGTTTGGATATAGCTGAAAATTGAAAACTGAAACTGAAAACTGAAAAACACTGTAGCGAAATAATTTTTAAATGTGTAAATAGTATCGTGGGACCCATTTTTAATGAAAAAGTTGCTGAAAAGTGAAATTTGTGGATCCGTAAACAGTACACGATGTGCTGTGATTGGTCAAAAATTTTGAAAAGTCAAAGTTTGTGGCTACTGTTCATTGAACAGTAGCTGCAACACCCAAAACGCTCCAAAACGCGTGAAAAAAAAATAAAATAAAATAAAAAATAAAAAATAAAAAATAAAAAGACAAAACACAAAACACAAACTCAGTTTTTTTCAATCGAATCCAAACGCTCTCTTAGTGGCTAGGCAAATAAAGTACCCACTATCCACGTGCGGAATATTAAACTCTATTATGCACAACTTTTTTAGAAAGGTTCAAAGTCCAATGTGGTTTAAGTAAACTCAAAGTGACATCCTTAGCAAATATTTAAAGATTTTTCCATGGTAAAGCTTTTTCTATTGTATAAGCAACAATAATGATCTGAATTTTGTTTGAATGCCAGGCCCATATAGTATTCATCTTTGTGTTTGTTTGCGGAAAGTGATGCATAGACTAATATCATTGGAACATCGATCTTTGTAATTAAATAAGTACTATTAAGCACTAACACAAATAAATCATCAAAGCCAGCAGCAGCCCAATTTTGATTCTTCTAGGTGCATTTTTGAAGGCAAAGTGGCAAACTCTGACTGAAAAACTCACCAACTCCACAGTCACGGTGTCGGTTTGAGCCCCAGATCATGAAACACAAAGCGTGTGAAGTTCAAGAAATTAGATGCATGATAAATTTATTTAATAAACCATTGTTGGGTTATAAGGAATGATCTGATAGAATTCAGAGATAGATGACAAGCTTCTGAAGATTTTTTTACTCCTGGAAATCTGGTTTGATTACCAAACTATTAGAATCCCAAAGTTTGAAAATTTTCTTCCTAAGATTTAACATGTGGTTAACATATCTGATTTAATGTCAGTCCATGTAAGCCATGTGATGTGTTGGGGATCCTAGTGATACTTATTTAATGAAAAAATGGACTAATAATGGGTCAAACATGACTCGTGTAGGGGACTACACACTTCAATATTATATGCAAAAGTGAAAAGCCCTTAACGGCTTAACCTCTTATGGCAATATGGGTGTGTGGCCACCTTTGATTAATTTTAAACAAATAATTGGGAGGTATAAGGGTCTTACTTGCTGTATTACTTGACAGCTTTAAATATAGAAGTCGATGGAATTCAAAGTCTATTATGTTCTGCTTATGGGGGCAACAAATTTTGGTCTTGTAAGTGTGTACCTTGGCTGCTAAACATTCTAATTTCTAATCAAACCTTTCCTAGCAAACAATGGTGTCTGAGGTGCTCTTGTTAGTGGGGCTATTGTTCTTGATGCAAAGGACATAGAGTTTAAAGTTGCTTTCTCCACATTCTTCCCCCATGATACAGAATACAAACTGTTCTTATTGTCTACTAATAGATTAATTATGTTAAAACTTGAAAAGTGTCAAACATCCAAGAGGAAATAGAGGAAAAAAATATGAAATACACATAATTTAGTCAACATTCATGTACTGTACAATTCATTAGGCTGAGCAGGTTTTACTTTAGCTTTGTAATATTGTTATAAAACAATGAATTAGACTCATGTTTTTTAGGAAAATGGGACAGTGGAATAAAGGTGTTTGATACTTGATCCTTTGAGAGAAGTGGCAACATATGTGGTGGCAACTTATATCCTTGCCGGCCGTACATGCTATGTTCTGCACTAGGTGTTTTCAGGCAGCAACAAATTGTGTTGCCTTGTTGTGGTGCATGCATGTCTACAAGTGAGCTATTGGGGGTGGCAGAAGCTATGCCAGCCCTTCGAGACGGCAGCTTCTCCTCGGTCTCAACACCACACCTAATTGTTTCCTCTTTGATTTCCTTTTGGATAGTTTGAAAAATAGTATCTTTAACCGTCCATTCATCAATTTGTTGTGAGACTTGATCTTGTTCAATGCCTTAAATATTTTCTTTAGAATTTAGCTTTATATTGTCAACCCCCAAATCTCTGTGTTCTCTTGATTCTTGAACTTAGAATTGATAAAAACAATTTCTCAAGTAATAATCTTGATTTGGTTAGTGGATGATAAACTTTTCAACATAATCTTCTTGGTGCCATCATTTTTTTTAGCATTTTAACTTATTTACTTATGTACAACTTTTTATAACCTTGTGTACAACTATATTTTAATCCACTTTTAGAAAGAAGGAAAAAAAAAAATCAATCCACAAAAAAGGCCAAATAACCTAAGTGTCAAAGTGTAATCATCACTAGTATAATGGAATATATCATAATAATCACCGAGAAAAATAATAATAATAACTAATCAACGCTCTTTATTCTTTGCCCCAAATGAGTTAGATTTCTAGCTTAAGTTTTGGTATTGCTTCCACACAATTCTTCATGATATAAATCCTCGGACCAACCAACAAACAAATCTTGTTGTTGGTGGGATCATAAGGAAAAAGTTTGGCTTCAAACATATATAGAGCTATCTTGCTTCAATCTACTATATGGCAATTGAAGAGACAATGTATGTGTAGTTTTAGTCACATGAATAATCTTATAATTTATTACATAATGAGTTGGAAAAGATAATTCCAAATATGTTTGGAGCCAAACTTTGTCCAAATCGTAATGCCATCACCCTTTGATCGAGGGTCATACCGTTGTTGTCTTCAAGAGTTTGAACTCAAAATCGACCATACACCAAGGGCCTAACTATTGGACTACTCCTTTGAATGGTATCATAAAATCTTTTCTATAAGTATTATATTAGTGGTTAGGAGTTAGGACTAAGATGGATCCGACCCATAGATGAAAAATAAAAGGTATAAAATAAAATGGATGATTAAGGTCACACAATTTAAGATTGAGGATGTAGGCTGGTCTCACTTCTATAACTTCAAATTTTTATTTGGAACTAGTTCACTGAGTGGGGAAAAAGAAGAAGAAATTCATTAGCTCTTGTGAAGAATGATTTTGTTATTTTTTTTTTTTTCAAAGGCAGAGAAAGAACAAAAGATCCAAGGACTCGTCAAGAGCAAGTTAAAGTGCAATAATCAATCAAGGGTATATTCTCTCTACTAGCTAATGGAGCACTTATGGTCCTTAACTAGATAATGCAGCATCTCCATTGCATTTTAGCAAGTGGGATTAAACTATTTCAACTTAAAAAAAAGAAAAAAGAATACATCTTTAGCAACGATGAGTGAGATTTGTCCTACAAAGGCTACAATACATATCAGAACAATATGGAAGATTGGGAAAAGTTTATGAGTCTGTAAAGCTCTTTGATTAACAAACCAATATCCTTTGATGAAATCTATGCTTTTTTTTCCCCTTTAATAAAATCAGAATAAAATATGATCTACCATTATGTCCTATAGGCAACTTTCTAAATCATGATGGAGTCAAAAACATATTTAGGTGATCAGCTCGAGAAATTTTTTTTTGGAATTTTGTAGATGCCTTGTAATCAAGTACCAGCAGTTCAAAATCTTCAAATTAAACACATAAAGAGTAAACTGTGATGATTGCTTAGTCAAAAGGAACATTTGTAATAGATTGCGTTTGAGGACCTGACTGGCTCTCTTGTAAGGCCCCATTCTTCTTAAAGATGGGAAAAGCACAACCACAATCATCACAACAACAACCAAAGGTCCAAAACAATGTTAGATAAGTAGTGCAAATTTTAAATGTCTTACCCAAGACTTATCAACATTTATCTTTGAAACAGATGGATAACTATGATATGACTGTAAAGGTGAAAGATGGATGTTAGTGACACAACCTTTACAATAGTAATAACGCTCTTATTAGTGTCTATATAATAGAAAAATTATCACATTTTAACTAACCAATCTCAAAATTCATTCATATTAGGTCATGCTAAGTTGGGTAAAAATATATAGTTATTAGTTACTACAGTAACCGTGTAAATTTATACTGACACTATTCATTATGTATTTAATTTTTATTATTTCTTTATGTATCCCGAGAATAAATGAAGAGAATGAATGATGCTTATTGTGTTTGTAAAAAGAAAAACAATTTTAAAAAAAATTGATATTTTAACGAAATATAGTGTAAAATAGATAGTCTGATGTGTAGTGTTTTAAAAAGTGAGTATGTAAAATAGAAAAAGTAAGTTCTTATACTAAAATAGATATGAATTTTTACACAAATTAATGCAATTACTTACAAATAATTTAGTTTGATAGTGCTAAATGAAAATACTAAAATAGATCTAAATTATTGGTTAGGTGGTAGAAATATATACGTACAGTTTCAAGAAACAATTATGCAGACAAGATTTTGTGTTGGTCCGTTGGTCGCCCTTGTCACATGTATGATTTGGGATTTAATCGCTTAAAAGATAAGGCTGCCTTAAGCTTTTCAAGACACGTTTAGGATTTAACATAAAAGACAAAGAAGCCTTAATTTTTTAGGGTCACATCTTCATAATGGCCTAATTCCTTGCCTTAACTGAAACAATTAGACCTCCTGCGTGCCTCTCCTTAGTTCTCTTTGTTAATCATTACAAATATGCTATGGATTTGTTGCACTATCAACATATGCTTGATTGCAAACCTCTGCCAACTCCATTTACTATCACTCTCATCTTAGAAAAACTAATGGAACATCTTTGTCAGATCATTCTCCCTATAAAAATATTGTGGGTGCTTTACAATAACTTTACCTATACACACACTCCCAAACTTGGACTTTGCTGTTAATCATGTTTGGCAATTCATGCAAATCCAACACACCTTCATATGGTTTTTGTTAAGGAATTGTGGATCATGGGAATGTCTTCAGGTCTGGTCCTTTGACTCTTTCTAACTACACCAATGTAGATTGGGCTGGTAACCCTTCTAATTTTCCTTCCACTTTTTGGTTATGTTGTTTTTCTTGAACCTAATCTATCGATTGGTTTGCATCACCTGTTGTTAAGTATTTTGGGTTCGTATTCTATGTTTTGTTTGTTTGTTTGATTTTTTTTTTTTTTTAATGAAAAAAGGTAAAATCATGGAAGTAAAATCACATTCTACTGGGCATGATATAACACAAGATTCCCTTGTTGGCTTGCAGGCCTAGTGCTAATGAGTTCCACACTACTTGAATCCAAGCGTTATGGCGAGGCAGATGAAGTGCTTAACCACTAGACCCCACAATGGAGTTAAGTAAACCATTGAAATTAATTTCACAAAGATTTAGAAGTCAAGTGAACCTCTAATGATGACAACTTGTAGATGTTTTCACAAGGACTTCACTTCTTAGCATTTCCAATGGTTAAAAGATAAGTTTTCCATTTCCATGGACATTTTTTAGAGACCGAGGTGAACTCGTTCAAGTCAAGCCTCATGTGAATGGGTTAGGTAATGTTAAGTATTTTGGGTTCGTATTCTATGTTTTGTTTGTTTGTTTGATTTTTTTTTTTTTTAACGAAAAATGGTAGAATCATGGAGGTAAAATCACATACTACTGGGCATGATATACCATGAGATTCCCTCGTTGGCTTGCAGGCTTAGTGCTAATGAGTTCCACACTACTTGAATCCAAACATTTTGGCGAGGCGGACAAGGTGCTTAACCATTAGACCCCACAATAAGGTTAAGTAAACCATTGAAATTAATTTCACAAAGATTTAGAAGTCAAGTTAACCTCTAATGATGACAACTTGTAGATGTTTTCACAAGGACTTCACTTCTTAGCATTTCCAATGGTTAAAAGATAAGTTTTCGATTTCTATGAACATTTTTTAGAGACCGAGGTGAACTCATTCAAGTCCCATGTGAATGGGTTAGGTAATGTTAAGTGCCTCTTAAAATGTGCAATTTCAACTAGTCATTTGACCTCCTAAATTAAGAATTTTACATGAAATGCCCGCTTATTTTTTTCCTTTAAAAGAAAAAAAAAAAAAAAAAATCATACACCCCTCAATTTTTTAGAATTTAGGGGCCTCAAGCCTAGGCCTAAAATCCTGTTTGCATGGTACTTCATTGATACTTCATTGAATCCTTTCGTTTAATCCCCAGTGCCATCTATAGTAACCACTTGAGACAGGTCATTACTAATTAATTTTAAATTAAAATTCTTTTGCTTATAGGCTAGAAATCTCTCTTTTATCTTTTTAACTTTTTCTTCTCTAATAAAAGAAACAAATTGTGAAACTTAAATTTAAATCATTTGCTTATAGACTATGAAGCGTCACAGTATGAATAGACATTTAGCCCAAAATGAAAAGGACTCTTTATGAGTAAGCCGAACTGAGAGTGACAACTGACTCATTTGGTTAGGTATCTTGTACAAAAGAACCCAGATCGAATCTCCTGTATATCAGTGGCAACGTGTATTTCGTTTTTTTGAAGTAGGAAACATAAATAAAAGAAAGGTCCCCTCTCTAGTTGTGTCACTTATAAATTCAATATGCCTCTAATGGGAATAAAAATAAAAATGAGATTTAAGGATACAATTCAAACAAGGCAAGCCCACAATGATTGATAAAAAGAACTGGGTCACCAATGACAAATTATTTCACAAGAAACATTATTGCTCAAGCAACAAACATATTTTAATTTAGTGGATAAGATTCATACACATCAAAAAAATTCACAAGCAACAACAGAATTGTCACAAACACATCCATGCATATCTTCACTTCTGTCTTGCTCCAACTAAATAAAAAAAGTTAAAAAGAGTCTTAAGACAGACATTCACAAACAAAGACAAACATGCCCCACTAGACATTCAGTAAAACGAACTTTGGCTCACTTGCAAGCAACCCCATTCATCAAGTGGTCTCGTTCCTCTCCAGAGCTGCAATGAAGTGCAAATGTGAGTGCCAATAGAGCCATAAGCATTCCCCTAAACTGAAATGTTAATAGAGAGAGAAAGAGAGGGGAGAGAGATTACTGTTGTAATTCAGAAGCTTCTCAATGAGATCTACATGAGTCATAAGCATTCGTCTGCAGCAGTAACGGACCAACCCCAATCCATCAAGTGCATCTCTGCATACCACATAATTAAACATGAGTGCCATCAACTAATATCCACTGCAAATTCATGCTTATAATCAAAACTAATACCAGGTCAACGTCATACTCCAAGAATTCAAAACAAAGCACATTTCTTAGCCGGTCAAATTATATTTGTTATTGTATTATACTCAAAAGAGAATACACACGTGTTCCTAAGCATAGGTACAAATGGCTTGAAAATTAAGCCCATATTGATCAATGATGCATATGGACCCAAACCAACTGCAAGTGCATACAAAATATCCCCTTTTCACATACGCTTTCAAATTCTGATAAATTTTAAGGTGCTTCTTCCTTAACAAATTCTCCTAATTGTCTCAAGCATTAAATTACAAAATCTCAATAATATCTTACAATGTTGAAGACAATTTTGCATCATATTACCCACAACTACACTACCCTACACTTAGAGATTCACATGACTAAATTAGTCTCACAGTGATCAAAATAGATACTTTATATTCACAACATATAATCACCACCCTCATTTTCTTATAAAAACTTAACAATAATAATTGTAGTGACCCAAAAAGGGGGGTCTTACATTCCATGGAATCCCACATCACCTAGAGAAGCACATGAGAATGTGTTTATAAAGAATGATCTCCCTTTAATGTGTAGAGGCCTTTTCCCTCACTGCTGTGTGCTTTGGGGGAGAACAAAACCGTGAGAAGTATGAGGCCCCAAAGTGGACAATATCTACACAGACGGGGTGGGGTCGTTACAGATGGTATCAGAGTCATGCCCTAACCAGAAGTGTGGGCCCCACACACGAGGATGTATGTGCCCGTAAGAGGGGTGGATTGTAGTGATCCAAAAGGGGGGTCTTGCATTCCATGGAATCCCACATCGCCTAGGGAAGCACATGGAAATGTATTTATAAAGAATGACCTCCCTTTGATGTGTAGAGGTTTTTTCCCCCACTGCTGTATGCTTTGAGGGAGAACAAAACCCTGAGGAGCATGGGCCCTAAAGTGGACAATATCTACACAAGCGGGGTGGGGTCGTTACAAACACATTCCCATGTGCTTCCCTAGGCGATGTGGGATTTCATAGAATGTAAGACCCCCCTTTTTGGGTCACTACAATCCACCCTCCTTACGGGCGCACGCGTCCTTGCATGTGGGACCCACACTTCCGACTAGAGCATGGCTCTGATACCATCTGTAACGACCCCACCCCGCCTGTGTAGATATTGTCCGCTTTGAGGCCCCATACCCCTCACGGTTTTGTTTTCCCCCAAAGCACACAGCAGGAGGGGAAAAGGCCTCTACACATTAAAGGGAGGTCATTCCTTATAAACACATTTCCATGTGCTTCCCTAGGCAATGTGGGATTCCATGAAATGTAAGACCCCCCTTTTTGGGTCACTACAAGAATAGTGGCCACTCTTATTTTTTTGATAATGGAAGAAGCAGAACCCACACAACAGAACACAAATGGACAGCTACAAGACCCAGGTGTAAAGATTTCACTTACACAAACTACTAGAACTAAAGACTGTTCTAACTTCACTAACAATACTCAAAGCTATCTAATAATACCCTAATTTGCACAGAGGATCTTGCTTAGGATTGAGTTGTTCACCTTGCTGCTGCCCTCTATTCTACCCCTTACATCCCATTTGATACTCTTACAGATTTGTTCCTCAGTCTGAACCCTCACCCCCATAGATTCTATTGTTGCTTTGAATCCACAGGTAATAAACTGTTGCCCACCAAACCAATTTGCAGAATGTGGTTTGTAGAATAGCTCCTTTCAGATGAACTGTTCCCAGCTATCTAGATCATCCCAGTTCTTAGGAATTCCAATCACTAAGCAAAGGGCCATATTCTGCTAGTGAAAGAACACATGGTCTCTACTCTCTATGTACCTCCTACAGAAATTACAACTACTGCCTCCATTAAAATCCCATTTCACTGGCCTAATTTGGTTGAGAGTCTATCCCTCATAGATAGCCAGCCAATAAAGCCATGTTTTTGGATGGTATTAGGGAATCAAACAAGCTTCCACCATGAGACTTCAGCCTAATGACTCTTAGTTTTTGCTCAAGTACAAACTTCAGCAGTCTAGCTATCTAGCTATACGCCTGAGCTTGAGTAGATTCCTACAACTTCAAGAAAAAACTTGAGGAATCTTAACATTCCAAAAACATTTTCCTTTTAATAGATTCTCATGAACCCAGGCTATGGGTGCATATCTGTTTGGGTGATTCCAATATAATTGTGCTACCTCTTTTTCCTTTGCTAATATTGCCCACTTTCTATTGCAACTTGGTATTTGAGTTGTGAATGTGGTATATAGAACTAATGCTTTTATTTGATGTTGAACATTCTATACCTTTCCTCTATAGATGTAATTAACGTTTGAAATTTTTATACCTTTCCTCTGCAGATGTAACAAAGGTTCTCTTTGTGCTGGAACTAACAATCAAGAGAGTGAAGGTACCACCGCCCCAATTAGGAGAGTTATGCAACTGTTTTTCATAAAAGCTACCAGATTTGCCATCATATTTTTAGAAACATAGTTCTTCTAGTAGAAAAATGAGCTACAAAGACTGATTAATGTGTATGTTAATTCCTATTTTAAATATTCCCTGTACAACTTTTGGTGACCATCCTTAAAAACCTACATCTAAAGCAACGGGGATTTGTGTTTGTGTGAATTGCTATTATTGTGTAATTAGTTTGCTTCCTGATATCATAGCAATTGAATTAACAGCCAAGCCAAGGTTTGTAATTCCAATGGTTTCAATTGCTTTTGTTTCTCATTCTAAAAGTTAGCTTCTAATTAAAGTGAGTCTTACAATGTTGTTTACTATGAATATTCTTTGTTAGTATTTATTTGTGCCTTACATGTATTACCAAACACAAATTCAATACATTCAGCAGAAAAATACAGGAGGAAAAAAAGAAGAAGCTTCCAATAATACAACAAGATGTTATATTTGTTTAATAATATCATCTATTTATCTGCATTTTTCGATTTCTGGTTACTATAACAGTTTTTAATCATATATTGATATAAGCAAACTCTTAACAATATATCCCTAACAAATAAGCAAAAAAGTTCTTACCCTTCGGAGTAATCTGACTGGAGAAGGTCAAGATACATGTCCCATTTGTTTCCAATCACCTATACAACAAACAAAAAATTGACATAAGCAACAGTTTTCCATGTTTTATAGGGATGGAAACTTGTTTTGGTAACCCAAATAAAATACATAACAAAAACTCCTATCAAATCTTAAAATGCATAGCAAATTGAAAACAGCTGCAGACTTGTTTTCGGTTTCTACTTTTCAAACCCAATGAAAACACTGACAAAACAGTTTGGAAAGCCACACTATAATGAAACCGCGCTCTAATTCAAACCACACCAAGAACATAACACAGGTTTTACTGATTTTTTCCCACATTTTTTCTTTGTAAACGTAAAAAGACCCTTTTTTTTTCCTTCCTCTTAACATCCCAAGACCCATGTCTCTCTCTCTTTCTCTCCTTTCCAAATTTCCCTCTTTTTTTTTGTGTGATTGAACATATCTACTCAACCTTGACTGTTCACTTTTCAGCCTCTTGCGTCCATGTATTTTGAAAATTTTATTGGGGGAGCAATAAGGAGGTAGTGAAAGTCAACTATGAAGGGTGAACTTGGATGAACAAAGTTTATGGATTTGGAGAAGTTTGAACAACTGGGGTTGTTGGAACATGAACAAAAAAACCCTCCTTTGTTACCAAAACAAACAAAAAAAAAAAAAAAAAATCCTCCGCAATCACACACACACACCACCAAACAACAAAACCTCCAAAGTTTTGTTACTCAAAAACAAAAACCCATCAGAGTCACAGTCATAGACATGATAATAACAATGAAAGTAAGTATGAGAATAGAATAAGGTACCTTGCCGCAGGTAAAGCAACGAACTGGAATTATCATCTTCGTGCTTGCCTTAGCTGCTGTCTTCTGCTGCTGCCGCCCTCTCTCTCTCTCTCTCTCTCTCTTTCTAAAGAGGGAATCGGCTCTTTGAATAGTAGACTTTGCCTTTGTATTTGTTTTGGTGAGAGCACACATAAATTTACTTCTATGTCCCGATTGTGTGGCGAAACAAGTAAAATATGTACGGGATCTTTTCGGGGGTTTTTCTGTCTTCTTACAAATTTTTCCTAGGTTACCTTTTTGCCCTTTTTTAATATTTTACTACTAATAACCATGGTTTTTGTCCCTTAATTCCACTCGTTAAAGGCTTTTTCGTCCCCTCAAACGAAAAAAAATAAAAATAAAAATTGTATGAGACGGTATATGTCACATACTTTCTCCTCCAACAAACTTTACATGATTAATTTATTTATTTACACGGTTAATTATCAGTTAAATTTTAGACAGTAAGTTGGTACTATATTATTGGTTTAAATTTGAACAAATTACTTAAATTATATTTTTGTCCTTCAGTAATAAACTAATAGTCAATAACAATATGGCAACCGACATCTTGGATTTTATATTTTTTTTATAATCTTCAATATTATTCAACCAAATTAAAGTACAACAAGGGAAGAACAGTCAACCTCACAAACTGTTCTTAACACATTTGGAAGATTGAGATTATTGAAACAAAACGACTAGAAATTAGAAAGGAAGAGTTTAGTAGCAGCATGCCATGTGATGCTGCTTTACATTCTCTCTTGACCCAATTGAAAGAACAAAAAAGAAAACACTCTTGGAGACTAAGTATGCTGCTGATGGACCAATCTGGGGCGGTTGGTGGGGAGGTCAAAGGATCAAAACAATTTTTCATGTCTCCCTCAATGGCAATGTGGGGCCATCTTTCATCCTTAGCAAGCTGGATAGCCCAAAGAATGGCTGCTTCTTCTGCTCTAAGGGGGGAGCATGTAGGAATAGTTCTTGCCCAAATCTTCTGGACTTCACCTTTGTAGTATCTAGTCAATTTAGATTTGTTGTGCAAGTGTTATGGACGTAAAATTTCTAAATATATATATATATATAATGCATAAAAATTTCACATTAATGTTTTTTTTTAAAGAAGAAAACTAAGCCATGTTTTTTTTTATAATACATATGCACTATAATTAAATAACATTTTTTTCAGTGTCCAAAAGATTAAAAATCCAAAAAAAAATTTATAAATGAATATAAAAATATATCTATTATTGTTAAATTAAAAATTGTCCCAGAAGTTTAATATATTAGAAAATGGTAAAGTTAATCATTTAATCACATAATTTTAACACTCTCTCTTACATGTGGGCTCAAACTCTCTTTTAATAGGTGAGACCTAACACGTGATATTTTAAATGGGCGGTAAAGTGGAGAAGACAGAGATTGAACTCATGACCTCTTACTTTGATATTATATTAAATTACTGATTATTCTTACTTTGATATCATATTAAATTACTGATTATTCCAAAAGTTTAAATTATTGGAAAATGGTAAATTTAATCATTTAACTACATAATTTTAACCACATAATTTTAACAATTATTCCAAGGTAAAAATTCATTTATAACATGATACCCAATTTGTTCTAGAGAATATTTATAAAAAAAAATAAAAAAAATAAAAAAATTTAAAAATCCATACCATGGATCTCAAATCTATGCATGAAGTAAACATTATGATTAGCTCTCATTGTGAGCGTATCCAATAATTGCTACAATCATCTCTTAGAAATCTAAAACAACTACTTGTCTCTACTATATTTTTCATAAGAGTGTTAGTTTTCTTGTTGGTGAATGATGAATCCATTTATGGCAAAAAGCAATGATTTAGACGAAGAATCATTTATTAGAAAAGGCCCCAAGGACATGAATTTGTAGATCAGAGTATTTATTAGTAGTCTCCATGTGAATGCAACTCCTTCATTGTTAGGTTCCTATGGTTATTTAAAAATGCATTAGTTCTAATTGGAGGCAAAGATAAACCTTATAATGGTTTGGTAGTTGGTCATATAAATACACTTCATAATCTACAATAGATGATGAGTTAAAAAAATTGAAACTTTCTACCAATACAAACTTTGAAACCTAAAGACTAGAATATAAAATGGATTGAAGAGAAGATTTTATGTTATGAAGTTGATTGTCATTCTCTATCATGATATGGATGTCATCACTCCTTATGATACCAATGAACCTCTTAGTCATTGCTATGCTACCAATGGTTGGTATTTTTTACTCGATCGCAGGTTACCAAATTATATGAAAACAATATAGCTAACCTATTACTGACTAATAAAAAGTTACACTTTTATATTCGAAGTTAATATCCTTTTTTTGTTAATTATATTAACACAATCATATTTTTCAAAAACAATGTTGGAAATAAGCCAAAAATAGAACACAAAAAACACAATTTAAATGAAATGTTAGGTTTTGTAATGCCTTTAAAGATTTAAAACTGCTAGTGTTTATAAGTGCCATATATTCATCATAAGCATCCCATCATTTTCTCCATCGGGTTAAAAACAATTATAGTCATGATCATAAACTCATGATAATCTTTTGCTTGCAATCATGATCATAAACTCAAAACAACACTATAAAATAAAACTAGCAAACACATTAACTTGAAATACTAAAATTTTGGATTAATTTATAATTGCATGAACGTAAATTCAAAATGGAAATTAAGTTAACAGCCACCATGGAAGCCAATAGGATAAAACAACATAGAAACTAACATCAAAATGAACACAATTTTTTAAGATTGAAGTAAAACAAAATAGACCGAATTGGACTAAATTGGACCAAAATAAAACCAAGTGGACCGAATTGACTGATTGGACCGAAATAGAACCAAGTGAACCAAAATGGATTAAAGTTTATCAAAATGGACATAAATGCTATGCTAATGTGGCTCAATAACAGTGTAACAATAATAAATGTTATGTTCATCTTCTAGATATTATATAGATATGTTTCAAAATCAATAATGTACTTTAATGGGTCCTTATACTTTATTTGTTCAAGTGCCTTACAATAACAATAATAGCAAAATCTTAATCTCAAAATTTGGCCTTACGATGTTTATTGTAAGGACTGAATTTGGATTGGACCCAAAATAGGATTGGGTTTTAGCCCAACGAGCCCAAACAATGAATTTGTAGAGCGTGGGTGAAAGAACTAGTTCTATTCAGTAAGAAAGACAATAACAGTTGTTTATTTGAGAGAATCAAATACAAGTAAGATAAGAAAATCTGTCATCAGCACAGTCTGAGGAGCTATGTTATAATGTCAAGTTTATGATCAAGGTTACAAGAGTTCAAAGGATTATTACAAAGATTTCTTGGTTTTTCGATCTCCCATTCTTTAGGCCACCTTTCCATGCTATATACTATAATTTTGGTATCATCCCCATGTGTAGGTTAGGTGCTAGGAACTCCTTCTTGTCCCATCCAACACCTCCCAGAACCTTCAACTAGCAGCTGTAAGGCTGCTTCACCATTGTTTAGGCATCACATCCATATTAATGCAGCTAGAGAGTTAGCTGAGATGCATTTAATGTGGAGGTAACAATTTTTGTAGATATTTGTTGCCTCCCTCTACTCCTCTCTTATCCAATGTCTAACTTCTAACCGTGATGCAACCTTGAAGGATGTTTAAGATGATAAGACATTCCTACTGATCTCAGATCTCCATTTCCAATATGACTTTTCTCCTCGGACATATTTTGGACTATCATATACAATCCTTATTTCTTCTTCTTCTACAATTCCCATAATAACCTTATTTGACTATCCTTAGACTAGTAAATATCCTCGAATTGGCCCTACAAGCCCAATTCGTACAGTTTTAATAATACCTTCTGGCTAATTGGCCCCTACATTTATTATTGTTCTTATCTATACTTTTAGTCTACTTATAAATCATTCAAATTCCATTGACGGTATCTATATATTAAAATAAAAAATGTTTTGTGGGGGCTTGTGCCCAGGTGATCAATTCCGGCCCACTAAACTTAGGCTTAAGATCAGCTTAAGTAGCTAAGGCTAGCCCAAGAGATTGAAGTTGGCCTAAACCTTGTAGGAATAGGTCCAACCCAACGATAAGTATGTCAGGGTCTAGAGAGTATTGTTCGGAGAATTCCACAGTGTTTGGGTTGATTTAGGCCCACTATTGATTGATAAGACAGTGGAAGATCAACAAGGAAGTGGACTAATTCAGGTCGGCCCCCGAATACTATTAGTGCCTTTGGGGAGTTTGCTGCCGAAAGCCATTTGGCATCAAAAACAAGTTTCGGGAGAATTTTCAAAAAACATGATTGTTTTCTAGGGATTCTGGGTGAAAGTAGGATTGCATGAGAACTGGTGAAAAAGTAATGATTTGAATCCCACTAAGGGGAGACTATATAAGGGAGTGAGGGTAAACAAGAAGGGGTTGGTTTTTTTTGGGTTGGGGAGAGAAAAAGTGAGAAGAAATTGAGAGAGGGAGAAGAAACAGAGGGGATGAAAGGGAGAAGGTTAAGAGAAAGTAAGAAGCAAAGTCAAAGGGTAAGGGGGTGTTAGGCTGGAAACCACAGGGATAATAGATATTGGACTATTCAGGCTGCGTTTGAAGCAAAATCTGTAGGATTGTGAGGAAACCCACCAACATTTAAATTGGGAGCCCAAATCCACTGTCCTAGATAGTATCATTCACAAGTTTGGGGTACCACATGTTTATAAGTAATTTATGGTTTTTTAAAGACGGTGAGAAATACTTCTCATTAAATATGTTGCACCAACAACTCAAATTTGTACCCCCAAGCACTAAGTACCAATTCGGCTTAAGCGCTATCGGTATAAGTGAACTTTTGTAATTGATATCGACATTAAACCATGAAAGAATGATAAGCATGAATCTCTGGGGTTGTTTGGGAAATTGAGAGTGCATAAGCTTAGGTCCAATCTCAATGTTTTTTTTTTTACAATTTTTATTTTTTAGTTTTTTTAATATTTTTAGGGTAAAATACTATTTTGGTCCTAAATTTTACTAAAAAGTTTATTTTTTGTCCCTAGAACTTTAAAAAGTTCTTTTTTTCATTCCTAAACTTTGTAAAAAGTTTTTTGAATAGTATAGAGACAAAAATAAGGATGGAAAAAAAAGTTTTTTTTCAATAATTTAGGGATGAAAAACAAATTTTTAGTAAAGTTTAAGGATATAAATAAAACATTTTCAATAATTTAGAGACAAAATGAACTTTTTAATATTTTAAAGATGAAAAATGAACTTCTTAAAGTTTAGAAATGAAAAACAAACATTTTGTAAAGTTTAGAGGCCAAAATAGTATTTTATTTTTTTTATTTAACAATTCTTAAGACCAACTTTCTCTTTATACGAGTATCTATAACATCTGCGTAACACGTGAACCTTTATTCACCAAAACTTTTTTTTACCAAACCTTAAATTTTTAAACCAGTCACTCTATACTGAGCTAACCAAATGAGATTTATGTGTTACAATATGTTAAAGGTATTTTGATGTTGATTAATTAGGTAAATTTGAATCATGAATGCAACCTTGGAATTAGTAGCGACATGATGAACATGGTAAGCTAGAAAGATTTACTAAAAAAATAAATAAAAAAATACTTGGTAAAATGTTTGGCAATTGGAGCATTAAAAAAATTTGAAAAAATTGGGGAGAGTTAAAATAAATTTTTTTTTTTTTTAAAAACACCCAAGGTAATGGTTTGGTGGAGATTTCTCAAACCAATTATGTGACGATGGGTAAAATCATTCATGTGTACTTTTAATAAACACATGATCTATTTAATTTATTTATGATTTATTTAAATAATACATGTGGATGATTTTATAAGTTGTCCGCTAATATGTAAGAAGATGAGTTTTGCATGTAAATGTTATTTAAGAAAGACAAATTTCCCTTATACATTTGTGTAAAACTTTCTCATGCATCTCGTGGGCTAAGTCTAACAACTAATATTGTAATTTATGTTTAGATTATAATGATATAGGCTACGGGTTTTAGCTCAATGCCTCAGTGGGCATTAGGAAGCTCATTATGAAATGAGAGATGGGGAGATCCAAACCTTAATCATTGGTTAAATCCCCATTACAAACAAAGCTCTTGCCAAAAGTTTAAACCCTACACATCTCCACAGTGCCGGCTCAAGGCCTAGGCAACTTAGGTCGAGGCCTAAGGCCTCACAATAAATAAAAAATTTTCCTACTAAAAAAAGGCTCCATCTTTCTTAGTAAAAGACCCAAAATTTTATAAAAATATTACATTTTTTAAATAATTCGTACTTTTTTTAAGAGTGATGTTAAAGATATCACAAATTTTATTATAGATTTAACTGACATATCACCAATCACATAAAAAAGCAATTCAAACACAAATAAATTAAGTTGTTGAAATTCATCAATTACAATTGTAATCATATTTATTGTCAACATTTTGTAATATTTTTAGTATTTTTCTTTTTCATTTCTAACAAGGCTTTTATAATAGGAGACTAATAAAAATTTAACTCAATTGAAACCTTAAGATGTTTCAAATAAAATGCTACAAATGCGATAAATCATCAATGATGACTAATTTCTTACTAAGCCATACATCAAATAATATCTATCTATCTCTTTCTCTTAAAAAGAATGGATAAAATTAAAATTTAGATTACAACTGTACTTAACTATGCATAATCATATATCAAAGTTAAAGTAAGTTCCTTTTGATTCAACTATAATATTCAATCTTCTATATGAAATTAACCTTAATTTAGCTAGTATTATTCATCAATTTTTGTATTTACATCAAATTAGTCTTAATTTAATTAGTATTATATAATTTTATTTAATAAATGTCCCATAGGCCCCAAATTTTGTTGGGCCGGCCCTGCATCTCCATAAAAGGACACATGAAATACCACTAGAGCCATAAATCTTGTATTGTACTGAAAAAAAGATAGCAACTTTACATTTTTGCCAGTGGAATACCATTTTAGGTGGAACCTGAGGGAGGACTACTCAAGGGAGGCTGCGAAAAGAAGGTATTCATTAGTACTGCTAAGTGCTAAGTTGATTTATATAGTTAAACAACTTACGATAAAAGAGAAAAATGCGATCGATGTTACATAGTGTGATACCAACAAAGTGATATTGGAGGAGCATGATTTGGTTACAAGTCAAAACTACATGCCCCAAAGATCAAACAGATGGGAAAAACTTGTTCAGATTGAAGGGCAGGGAATAGAATTCCTCGCTTCTTGTGTCTGTTTTGAATGACCGGAACCTATCCCACCAATGCATGCCTCTATCTTTCCTGGTTTGATTGTCTTTCCGGTGCAGTGTGACGTCAAGGAAAAAGGCCAACAAGCCAGCAACAAATGCTTCCGATGAGAAGGGCACGTTGATCATATCGTTGAACTGCAAAAACAATAGAGACATTTGATTAATACCCACACAACCAAGGAAGAAAATTCTTTTGATTGGTCTTCAAAGACGATAGAAGTTATATCAAGCTAGATACAGGACAGAGAAGTTGTGTACCCATCTTGCTTCAGTGTGGACAGGACCATAGCCTTTAACAACTGTATATTCATTGAAGTATTGAGGTATTGATAAGCCCATGTAAATAGAGAAGCCTAATACAAACTTTGTCCTGAAGCTGTTTAAATTGCAAAACTGAAGAAGACTGAGGCCTGCTGAACCTGCTCGTGTATTATGAAAAAGTATTAAACAAATTATCCTTGAATTGAATTATAATGATGATTTAAAACCTGCTCCATAAGTTAATAATACCTACCCACATAGGCAAAAAACAGGCAGTATAAAGCTGCAATGATTGGTGCTGGGATTGAAGCAAAGACAGCTCCAAATTTTCCTGTATAGAATTTATATGTTATATTACATGCAACAAGGAGACAGATTTGAGTGTGAATTTCTTGCATGAATTACTCACCAAGGATGGAAAAGAAGATCATGAAACCAGCTGATATTTGGACAACCCTTCGGCTACCAACACGTGTCAATGCTAATAAACCTGCATTTTCACTAAAAATAACAAAGAACGATATAATAGTTTGTCAAGAATTGATAGATAAGAATATTTCTAAGGATTTGGTGATTTGAACAAGATTCTTACACAGAAACTGATGACCCAATTCCAGTTCCAAATATCCCAGAGAACAGAATGCCCACTCCCTGATGTTACAACAATAAAAATGTAAGTGTTAAAAAGGACAAGAAAAAAAAATGCTTCAGATATTAAGTCAACCAGAAAAAATATTGTTACAATTATATAGTCAGATCCCATAGGCTAACAATATAATTTTAGTAAATAAGCAGGGCAAACAACAGCTCTCGGATATTAAATTGGTGCACGTTGATTTGTGCATCCTATAAACCATATAAGAGTAAACTAGTAAAATGAGGGTGAAAATACAAGGCAATCGTAATCTGTTACCTGCCAACCAACACCACGGCTAAGAATAGAAGGTGGCAGTGGAGTTGCACTTGCATACCTTGACACAGCAATGAAAGCACCTGTGGACTGTTCAAACATAAAATCATGCAGAAATTAGCAAAGTTACACAGTATAGCATATCGATATAGTAAGTTTCCATTCTTAATGAAACAAACCATTAAGCATGCCAGAATTGAATAATTTATAAGAAATTTCATGTAATCAAGCATTAAATTAATTTCATTATTATATTGGTGAGAACATCAATAAGCATAGCAAAATTATAGTCATTCTATGCCTGTAATAGGGGAAAAGCTTAATTAATTAGACTTAATAACTATTAACATGGCACTCCACCTTCAATAAACAATAAAAACAGCAGTGTGCTACTGGGCAGTATTCTACAAGTAACAATGGACTCAGGGAAATATATTGGACAAGCACAGAAGTAAACAGACCTCTACAAGAGCAACAAACGAAACAGTCATCATAGCAAAAGCTTCTCCCGCATCAAACGTGGGAGCTCCCCATTGAAAAGGATATGGAACTCTTATCCTGCACAAAACAGTGTTTGACAACAATAAGGCACAGAAATCACCAAAATGACACCTCATTGTGCCTTGTCATCTCAGATGCACAGGAAACATCTCAATTGATGCATCTCATTGCAAGAGTCAGATGCCAGTGTTGTAAAAAGAAATATCTAATTTGTTCATGTGTAACACCTCTAAGCAATGTATGAGTTGAAATCCAGTAAAAACATAACATCATAACTATATTTCACATGTAAAAAACAACTACAAGAGCCTTACCATGGAGCAGCGCCAATAATTCCAGCGCGATCAGTTCTACAACTTAATTGAGTTTTAGGCCCTGTATTCTTGTAAGCCCCACCCACAGTGAGCAGATGAGCATAAATCCAAACAATCGCCACCGAGAATATAACAGCAAAGCGATCAAAGACATGCTTCTCCCCACGTATCAAATGAGGTACATACTGCCAATCATTGATATTATGTTTAGAATGGTTGCCTACGCTTAGAAAAGAGAAATAACTGCAAATGATGATTGAAGATTACCTGTGAAATTAGTATCAGAATGATGAGTTGTGGCAGCCCAATCTCCACGCATTTTGCAAGCTAGACATTCAAAGTCAATAGCATATGAATCAGATACAATTTCAACAAGATATTAAGGAGGCAGAAGGCAAGGGGGAGTGGAAGAAAGAAGTGGTAATGACATTTTTGTTGGAAATAAATAGTTACATACCACAGGAAAACCAAACTCATATAGCCCAAAACCTGACAAAGCAACTAGGGGAACAGCAGCAATTGGACTTAGGAACCTGGATAAATGTAGAGAAACATTAACACAGACCAACATAATTTGAGAGGAACTTGCAGCATGAAAAACACAATTAACAACCAAATTCACCAAATTTTGAATTTTTTTGGGTCAATTTAAGTTGTGTTTAATTGAAAATGTCATCGAGAAATTAGAATCATGGAATATTTATCACAACTAGCAGTTCATACTAGCTCACATGGCACTTTCTCCTCCCCGAGAAAAGATGGAGGATAAAGCTGTGAGTTCAAAATCCATTGGATACATAACTTATCAGTAAAAAAGAAATAGGAGTTGACACTTGCACCACACAAAGATTATTTTGAAGGAATAAGACTAATCTAAAACAAGTACTAGTGGCAACAACTATGGATTTTAGTATATAACAACAGCTTGTGCAGACAAGCCAATGAAGGACCACTGCAACTGCAAAATCTAGTAGATTGCAATCATATTATAAAGTACTAACCAACCTCGCAACATTACGCCAAAGTCCACTAAAGCCAATTACGATCTGGAGAGTCGATGCTACAATAAGAGCACCCTGGGTTCCACGCATTATCCTTTCAAATTTCTGTTAATACATTACAAATCAGCTAAACCAGGATCATGATATAAAAACAATAGTGGAGCAGTAACCAAATTCGTTGGGATTCCAATGGACAAACCTCCTGTGGATTTAAAACATCACTGTATCGACCAGCCAAAATGATTGAAATGGTTGCTGGCACAAAGGTATAAGAAGCTCCGATCACAGCAGGTAGCCGAGTCCCAAAAAAGGTTTGAAACAATGTGTTCAAACCAGCCACAAACAATATCGTCTGAATCATTTTTGCTTTCTCCTCCTAAAAACAAAAAAAAATTGCATTCTTAACTATGGAGCACAGCTCATATAAATCAAAAACATCCATATAACAAAACAAGAAACATCAAAATTGTTGTCCAATTATGAATGTCCTTGTCAAGACTTACATTGCCTCCTCCCATCTGTGGAACAAGAGATGCCGGGATCAAAACAGTTGTGCCAAGCATCACCAGGTAATGTTGGAAACCAAGTAGAATTGCCTCGGCTACATTTAAAAAACCAACCCCTCAATTCAAAATAATTACATTTTTTTTTATAGAAATGAATGCTTGTCAATAATAAAAAACAGAATAATGCATAGAAGTTTGTTATATATATACAGAACAACAAATTTCAGAACTTTGTTAGATTTATCAAAAGAGTTCCATTAAAAGTTCACACCACCAACAAATATAGAATAATGCACAGAAGTTCCCTGTGAACGTCACGATTAAACAATAAATTTAAACAATAAATTCATGTTTGCTGAAACTAAGAATACAGCATTAATAGTGTATATAAACTACATGGAATCTCTCAAATCAATGAGTAACTAATGTAAACAGGGCACATAATCAACAGACTCAACAAAAGCATAAACTGGGCAAAAAGAAATTGGAGAAACTCACGCCATGGTGGAGGACTAGTTATGCAGAAAGAAATATTTGGGAGCTGATCTTTGGATGGATGTGGCTGTAACTCTTCTTGTTTTGGTGGTGGTGCAGCTTGTCCACCTGCCATCTTTGTTTCTCTTCTTCTTTACTTTTCTTTCTTTTCCCTCAAAAGACTTAAACCCAATAACAAAATTAGTCCTTTTAATTACTTACACACTTCAAAACCCAAATCTCCAAATAAAAAACCAACTTCAAAAAATTCTCCCACTTCCAAAAGAAGATAACAAGAAATCAGAAAATCTTCACGAAAACCCATATGTCCCATACCCCCAAAAAAAAACCTTTACCATTCCAAAACTAGCTTAATACTAAGACCAAGAAAAACTCACTTACAAGGAGTGTATTGTGTATAATATGTGTAGCAGCAGCAGCAGCAGCAGTTATCAGAAACCAAGCGTTGCAGTGAAAAACACTCAACAAGCTAGAACAACTTGGGAGAATCAAAAGGGTATGTTTTTAATGTGATTACATATAACATAATGCGTTAGTTTACAGTCCAACATAAGAGCCACTTGGAGTCCAAGAAAACATAAAGTGAATGTAATCGTTAAGAAGGAAAAAAAACAACAAAGGGAAGAAAGGAAAAGAAGAGAAAAGCAAAAGGAGAGAGAGATACTGTCTGTGTTCCCTCCTAAAGTGAGAAAGAAACCAAAAATTCCTACTCTGTGACCCAAAAGAATCTCTTACTTCATTCTTTTGTAAGCTTAATCTCCATTTATTTATATTTGAGGCTTCTTTTTCTTCAATCACGTAAAGATAAAGTTTGTATAAAAGCATCTCCACCGTCACCTTTACCAATCTGTTAACCACTATTTTATTGTATTACTGTCACTTTAAAAACAGCAAAACCCAGAACCTTTTGTTCTGTAACCACGTCCTCTGGACTCTAGTTACTACTTACGTAAAAATAATAAAATATAACAGTATTTTTTTTTTAATTAAAAAAGAAAAAGACTTTAAAAAATGGGTCTGTTTAATGTTGAATTTTATAAGGTAGTTGATTTTTTTTTTTTTTTTTCACATAGTAAGTTGAGTTATTTTCAATTTTTAGTGTATTTGTTTATTTGCAAAATTTTAAAAAATTATGGTTAAATTGAAAAAGAATATAAGCTAGTACTCTAAATCTCTAAAAAATTATCATTCTAAACTATGTTTGTATGTTGTATTCATTTGATGCCCTTAACCAATTGAAGTTTAAGTTTTTTGGTGTTGTGGGGGGTGGGGTGGGGTGGTGGTTTGGGGTTTGAAAACACCTAAAGACTTTACTTAATTTTTTTGGGATTTACCAAACTTTGCAATTTCAGATCCAGACTTTAAAATAAATAAATCTAGGAACAAAGTTTTGCTCTACAATTTGTTAAAATGATAGATTGTTGAAAATAAAAAAGATGATAATAATGAATTTATGGGAATATGATTATTCATCATAAAAAAAAAAATCTTGTCATTTGAACAAGTCGGAGAAATAGTTTTGAAAATAGTTATGTCTATAGTCATGTTGTTTTTAGAATACAATATTATTTTAAGGTTTAATGATTATATTATCTAACTTATCTTTTAAGTGAAATACAATATGGAGCTCTACTAGTCATTGGGTTTACTCTAAGCATAATTGTCAAAACGTGAATTGTATCTTGAATCAATTTTTAATTTTTCAATATCATGTATCGTATCGTAAGATACACAAACACTTAATATAATTTATAAAAAATTATAGATATACATATACAAAAAGTATATTCAACTAATAACTAATTTATTCATCACTTATATAATAATATTTAACAAACTAACTAAATAAATCAAATTAGCATATGTTTATAAGTTATAACATACACATTCAAATTGTTTAAATTCAAAAGTGATAATATATTACAAATTACCCAAAAATAATAATTTTTTTTCATCATATTGCCTAATAAACCCCCTTTAAGTCAATGTTATCATCATGTTTCATTTTGCAAACTTATTTTTTCATTAAAAATTTTCTTCATCGTCATTAACATTTACTATCTCTTCTTGTTCCTTTTACTTTCATAATTAAAAAATATATATTTCTTCTTTCATTCTATAGTTTCTTGGACTAATAACAATAATGACAAAAATAAAAAATAATTATATTGTCAATTAATATCTTATTCATAGTATAAAAAATAAATTTGCAAATATTAAATTGAAGTGTAAGTGTGTATTGTATATTCCAAATTTTATAGGAAAAAGAGAGGAGAAAAAAACTTATGAATATGTTATTTTATTAGGCCAAATTAAATAACCTAATAATTTTGTGTTAAAAATAAGTCTAACAACTTGTTAGATTCAAATAAAAGTACAAGTTTTAATAAAAAAAATATCATTTTAAAGCATTTGTCTATATATTGTACGATACGATACGATTTATATGATATGCACACTGTATCGTACAATTCATAAACACTTACGATACAATACGTATTGTATAATACATATTTCATATCATACGATATTGACAATTATGCTTCTAATAGTGGAGAGTAGAGTATTTGGATCCCGTAATGGAAATTACTTGAAAAAAAAAAAAAAAACTTTATTGTCCCAGCTCAATGCCCACGAGCTAATGCACTTGTAGAGTTGGGATAACAGTTATAGCTCACTAGTTTTCTGTTTACTGGTTTGGTTTCAATGGGTAGATGCTACTATAATAATGCCAAATGGGAAACACTAGCATTTATTGTGACCTAAAATCCAAAGAACAGCGATGTGGTGGTGACTACTTAGGTTGCAAGATCCTAGTAGTGATTGGTCCATTGCTTCTGAAACGTACACACAACCTCCCACTATTTCTGTGTCTTTTAGCTTCAGGGCCTTGCATGACACTTGGTTACTGTGCTGTCTCTGCAGAGACTGAGAGACACGTCTTGTTTGTACAACCTTGAATTGAAACTGCACTTCTGGTTCAGGTGAAAACCAGGAATTTTCAATGCTCACGTCCAAATTTGCATCTACATAAAATATTGGCACAAACATTTCAGCAGCTAGCTTTTCCTTTCTCTTTCTTGAACTCAAATTAATGGGTAAAATTATGTTAATTGAGATGCCAAAGATAATGCTCCACACTTGGTGACCAAAAGAAGATGTCAAAGCTATATATTGTCCATGATAAATATTAACATTGATACACCATGTTGAATATGCTAGTATGGATGCGGAAGTGAAAGCATAAAATATAGAATATAGTAACACACAAGAATTACGTGGTTCAGCCTAACGGCCTACATCTACGAAGAAAACCCTAAAGGGTTACATTAATAATATATTATAGTGTAGTACAAATCTTGTATTACAATAAATCATAACATGTGTATATAGTAGACTAAACCCTAGACTAATAGACTTCTAGTACAAGTAGAAGACTTGGTTTGCATACAAAGTAAAATTAGGTTTGGGCCTATGCTAATGGGCTAATATATTTCTAACACCCCCTCTTAAACTCAAGATGGAAGTTTGATGAAATCTTGAGATTTGATAAGGTTGAGAAGATCCCTTGAATGAAATTTGGCTCTGTGACGGTAGTTTGAGGAAGGCAATGTTCTTACAGTGTTGATGCGACTTCTAACGGTGACTTGACTATACCGGAGAGTTTTGACGGCAGCAGTAGGCCATGTTGAATATGCTAGTATGAATGCGGAAGCATTCAGCATAACGGTCTACATCTACGAAGGGTTCCTAAAGGACTACATCGATAATATATTAGAGTGTAGTATAAATCTTGTATTACAATAAATCATAACATGTATATATATAGTAGACTAAACCCTAGACTAATAAACTTTTAGTACAAGTAGAAGACTTGACTTGCACACAAAGTAAAATTAGGCTTGAACCTATACTAATTAAAATTAAGCCTAGACCTATACTAATGGGCTAATATATCTCTAAAAGTCATATACGTAGTGTTATTGTCAAGGCCGGCTCTATGGTGGAGCAAAAAATGCAACCGCCTAAGGCCCCAAGTAAAAAAAAGGCCCCTAAATTTTAACCAATAGGATTATTTATAATCAATATATAAATAATTTTTTTGATTAGATGAAAAACAAATAAAAAAATAGAGAAAAATGCAACGTCGTCCACAATATTTTTCACAACACTTTTACAACTAATGCTAAGTAGCAAGTTATTACAGTCTATTGTTGATGGCAAAAAAATAATTATAGTGATATTTTCAAATAAAAAACAAAAAGCAGTTTAAAATCTAGGATTTGTTGTAAAAAATATTGTGAATGTTGCACTTCTAAAAAAAAAAAGAATAACAATAAGAGTTTAATTAACAAATTTTTACTAGTTTTTATCTAAATCTACCACTAACACCACTGTTTTACTTACCACTATCAATCTACCATATCAACAAGTATGAAAAATTTTATCAAATTTTTTTTGTCTTAAAAATTCAAAAAAAAAAAAAAAAAAAATTCTATGTAGTTCATGTTAATTAGTAGTAATTTTGCATCTAAATAAAATGATCAATTTTTACCTTAGGCCCCCAAATGCATCAAGCCGCCCCTGGTTATTGTATGAATCAAACATTGGCTGGTGGTGTAGTCCATAAGACATCAGTTGCTAGTGGTGTAGTCAATAAGACCCCATTAATTGGCTAGTGCATAGTGGTACAAGGTTGCTAGAGTCATCATGGAATAAAACACTTGATACTTTCTATGCCTTGATTTTTGGTGAAGGTATTTAGTATCATCAGGATATATTGCACTCCTTTCACATGGGAGTGAATCCGTGCCGTTTTCATATAACAATAATAACATTTTTACTTTTCTAGGATTCTAAGCATTGTGGCTAATCATATGTGACGAATTTATGTATCTATTGATGCAAAATGACACGTTATTTTCAATTGAATTGGGTTGCTTGGTGAGACTTCAGAGATAAATGGATTGAATTCCACCAACCTCTAGAACTGTCTTTTGTATCTGATACCTTTCTGTTCAAGTAAACTTAGAACGGTTTTATTCCTTAACCCCACTCTGACTCGGCCCCTCAGCTTCCTTTCACAAACCCCAAAACATGATGACTAAACTAAATAAATTGATCAACTTTAGAAAAGAGCAGAATGAAAGAAAGACAACATTTACCCTTTTTTTTTCATTTAAAGAAAGACAATAGTTTTCAAATACTTAGCTAGTTTGATTGTCATGCAAACACAGGAAGCAGATTTAAAGATAATCTATGCCTTGGATACTAAGGTAAGATTAGAACAAAAGGACGTGAGGGAGAGAAAATGACAGTAAAAAAAAGGTGGTTGGAATATACACTTTGTTCTTCTCATCTTCCTCTATTCAAACGTATGATTTGTTTGGTATGGCCATCAAAAGTATAGCTTTAATGGTAAGGTTTTTTTTTTTTTTGATGTATAATGGTAAAGTTTTAGTTGTAGTATTTTTGCAATGAAAAGCTCTAATGAGAAAGAGTTATAATGTTTTAGAGTATTTGACAAATTACGGTGTAAAAATACATTGAATGCTTCATATGGACGTCTAGAGGCATAGAAAATGTATAAAAATAGTTTAAGGATAAAACTTCAGATTTGAGCTTATACTAAAAGCTTGTTTTAGTTAAAAGCAAAAAAAAAAAAAAAAAAAAAAAAAAGCTTGTTTTAGGATTTTAAAGCTCTTTGGTAAAATTACCTGATAAGTATTAGTCATCAAAAGATAACTTGTCCAAAGATTCTTCATTCGTCTCTATCCTGAAATGGGTAAAGGGAAGCTTGAAGAGCAAAATGGAACAGTTCCCAAGACAAGGGAGTGAAATTCTTGTCCTTGCTACACCAACCAATGATCATTCAACAAAGGTGCAAATCTCGAAATTCTCATCTATGATCAAAACTATTACACCCATCAGCCATCATTACCTAGCTAAGGAAAGTAGAGGTTAGGGTATGCATGAATCCGATAGGATTTGGTTGAGGATATTTTTTTTTTGACTCAACCCAGATTTTTTTGACTTAACTTATTACGGTGAGTTAAAAAAAATTAACCTAATCTAATCTGTTACATAAGATCAATCCAACCCATATAGAGTGGGTTGGGTCAGGTTGAACTCATAAATTAGACAATTTTTTTTTTTGTTACTATTATTATTAAATTAAGCAGAAAAAAATATATCACACTTGCTACGTGAGTTGATAAACAAAATATATATTTATATATGAACTAATATTCCAACTTAGTTAGACATTAATATATGAACTAATATATATTAATATTAACTTTTATATAGGATAGGAGAAAGAGCTGGTTATAAAAAAAAAAATTATTAATTATATAATATAATTTAAATATATATTAAATATATGGGTGGATCAGGTCGGGTTTGATGAGTTTGGAATTTTATGACCCAAACCCAACCCGACCCGCTATAAAAAAAAAAAAAAAAAAATTTGTAACCCAACCAAACCCAACCCAACCCACCAAGCCCTGAAAACCGACCCAACCTAGTGGGTTGGGTCCGTTTTGGCGGGGCAACGGGTTGGCTGCACACCCCTAATAGAGGTAATTGTGAAGATGATGATTTGACCTAAACTGTATGTAAGTACCAAGTCCATACCATATCAAGGTATGAGAGAAAATTTCTAATTACTTGATTATCCATTATTCTAGTTTTGTGCATCGGCGGACACTACACTAATGTCCCTTGGATTTAGTGTTTTTAACCAAAAAAAAAAAAAAAAAAAACACAATAAGGTTCTATGTTGACCAAATTTGCCAAATAATACAATTTTATTATTTAAAAGAAAAAAAAGAAAATAACATCCAAACGAAGTTATTTAGTTATGTAGTATATTTTTGAAACTCAAGTTTGTCAAATACGAGTTCAAAGTAGCACGCCAAGTAATGGAACCGATATTGCTTGGAACTCAAGTTTTTTAAAAGTTGAGCTCTGAAAATGTGCTACATAACTAAATTACTTTGTTTGAGTGCTATTCTCCTAAATTTTTTTTTATAAAAATTGTTCTATTTGGCAAATTTTACCCTCTATGTTATACATTCATAAAGTAGATAGAATTGAGTTACAAGAAAGAATAATCCTTCCTAATTGTTCGGAGTTAAACCCACCACTAGCAACTCTAGTTCTTAATATCTCCTGCACCACTATTAGTGTAGTCTTTTAAGGCTACATATAATGTTATTTGGTTCACATCTTTTTTTCCTTTTAATCCCATATGGGTCAAGATTTCTAAGTTTGAGATCATTTTTAAATCAACTCCTACTTTTCAAAACTTATAATTTACATCGTTGATTTACATAACGATGTCTATATGTCCTTACATTATGCTTTATCACATTTTCATCATTAAACCACCTAAAAACAATATTTTCTTTCCCCTCTAATTTCTCTTTAAAATGACATTGTTTGTAGATAAATTAACAGCAAGATTCTAACATATTTTGATAGAAAGAGAATATTGAAAATTTTGTTAACTCAAAGGAATAAGTTGTAAATTTTCATTGTCAGTGGACTGATTTAAATTTGACCTCAAACTTAAATGATGCAGATAGTATTTTTACTGTTTTATCTTAGAATTCATAACTAAAGTTTACTTAGGAGTTTCCCAACTCAAAATGAATTTGAATTGTTTATTTGTCATAGATTACTTTTTGTAAAAAGTATCAAATTGACCATTCGTAAAATTACTTTTTCATAAAAGGGCCACTATAATCTACATGTTCTCAGGACTTTCTTTTCCCACTTTCAAGCTGTTGGCCAAAACAGTAAAGGTCTTGGAGGAGAAGATGGCAAGAAGCACTATAAAGTATAAACCTATAGCATAGCAAATACATTACATTTTTCATGAATGCAACACATTTTGGGTATAGAAACGCAATCATAGACATACTTCAATCTTTGCTAAAGGCACACTTTAAAGTCACTTTCGGCTGTATGTTATTTTGACAATTGCAGTTCACTTTTGAAGACGCGTTACAAGATTCAAATCCTAGGCAAATGAAAACAAAAGCAAACCTCCAAGTTCAATTTTTTTTCTCTTTTAATATAATAGTAGAACCTCTTATGATGATGTTGGCCACACCATGTAAACAAAATACCAAAACACAAAGGATTGTTGGTAAACTAAAAGCTAATTGATTGTTTTCAAAATTAAACACTAATCAATAATTTGCACTATTTCCACAGCCTATAAAAACCATTATGAGTTATTATTATGACAATAAGTCTAGCTTTTATGATGTCCAATTCATGAATGATTCGATTGTGATAGTTTTATATTTAAGGAAACAATATAAAAATCAAAGATGATGATGATGCATCATCAAATCAATCATAATTCATAAGTGCTTATTCGCCAATTAAATTGGTAAGTGGGGAATATGAGGGAGTTATCTAGCCTTATTTTGTTTTGTCTTGTGCGCAAAGATTTGTTGAACTATTGTGATTATGTTGACATTCATTTTGTCACATGGCCCAGTGTATTTTTTTCTGGGCTAAAGCCGAACTTTCATATCAACATGGACCCCACATTTTTCAGATCCAAAATTCGATCAACGACCTACCCTTCCCATAAGAAAAACACAAAGCAAAGTCCCCACAATTTTGAGGCAGTAAGATTTGGCACAGTTCATATTAGTCACTCAAAGAAAGGCCAGCAATTCTAGGCTTAACTTTGATAATCCAGCCTTTTTTTTTTCTTAGGCTATAATATATATATATGAAAAGCCCCTCGACACGAGAGTTTTACCCACTGATTTTGTCACGACTTTGTCACACTATCCATGTGTTTTTGTATCTTGTTTCACCGACTTTGTCACACCATCCATGTGTTTTTTTTTTTGTTGTTTTTATTCTGGTGAGCCTAGTTTAAGCACTGTCTCAAATGTTATATGAATAAGACGTGAAATGGTCGTGATTGTTTTTGGTGTCCATAGTATATTCTTCTCTAGCTCCACCTCTCCAAGAAAATATTAAAAAAAGAGAGGTCAATCTACAGTTTGGGCCTTCCAACCAGGCATCAACATGACCTGGTTTTACAAAGATATTGTATTGATAGTTTGAACTCAATTCTCTAAATGCTACCCACTTTCACAATTTCTAAGGAGATTGTTTGTCTAGTATAATTTTAACACTTACAAGGAAACAAGATTTTGGATTTTAGGAAAAAACATACTAAGCTAGATAGCTTGAAAGTTGAAACTCCATCATTGAGTTCAAGTCGCCTATATTGTCAAATTTTGGCACCACTAGTGATTGTTCCATCTCGTATTACATAGCTAATCTCAACTCAAAAATTTGAACAAGTCAAGCTTAAGCTCAAGTTTAGGAGTCAAACATTTTGTAAGCCAGGTTGAATAACAGGCGAGCATGGATTGATTACAACTGTATAGTATGACTTATGATACTTATACCGGGTGAAAAGTGCAAGCCATATTCTATACATTTGGTTAAGGGGGAAAAAAGGATACCAAATACTGTTGAATGTTGAATCTGCATAAATTCTTTTTCACCCTTTTCATTGGTTCCTTCAATTTATGCCAGTATTAAAAAAATATAAATATGAAACAAATAAAGAAATAGATGGAGATCTCTAAAGATATAAAAATGACGATAATTTGCTCTTCTTTTTGGATCCTCGGTACATAAAAATTCCTCCAACTATACTTTCTTGAGAATAGAAACTTTAAATTTCAGGTACAAAGTGCATATGCGCACAAATCCCATTGCCTAGTAGGTTCCACTTCCAGCTACTAATAATTCAGTAAGAAAAAAATCTAGTACTACAAACTATTAGACAACTTCTTTACCACAATTGTGATGTGGTAGAGTGTAAGTTGTGAAGAAAAATGATGGGTCCATGTGTAAGTGATAAGTAACCGCTCAACGTCTGTCACAGTGCCAAGTCAGAATTGTAGCTAAAAATTATGGAATGGTTTGTAGTCCTAGAACCACTCATTCAGTAATCCCTTAAAACTTAAGTAGCACCAACTACCATGCCCTTGACATAATATTTCTATGGGGAGGCACAGGTTAGCTTAGCATGAATATTATCTAGGGGTGTACAAAAACACCTAGGAGAACTGTATGTGATACAGGATACTGCATTGTGTGTCCATCCTCTCTATTTCAAGCATTCATTTTTTGGAATTACTCATTGTCATTCCCAGAATAGGTTCTTAGAAGTACATAGCCTTCAAATCCACTAAATCCCACAATCCCAACAGTTTATCTTCAATATGAAAGATATCACATAAGCAAAAAAAAATCATTATGATTTTCCAGGTCCACTCAATTTTACTTGGTCGTTACTCAATCATGATGATTTTGAAAACCAAACAATTAATTTTACTATAAGCTATTAGACATCTAATACATATGAGCACATTGCTGTAGAAAACCAAACAACTAATTTAATCTCAAATGGTCAATAAACCAAGACCAAATGCATCATGCAACTGAAGAGTTAGAGATGGCATAATGAAAGAATAACTACAAATGAAAAATATGTAAACCTGAAATTCCTTGATTAAAGCAAGCATGAAATTGTCTGGGAAACTAGATAACATGTTCCTCTCAGATAAGGCTTGGTACAAGTGAAGTATCCAGCATGTTTCATCCCACAACGAACATTTCAAAGCTCCCATAGGATACTATCACTGACCACCACCACCAGCATGCAACCTCTTCCTCACAAACTCAAGCTAGCAACGGAAAATAATCAAATCATCGATTGATTCAATTAAAAGAAAAATATGTTTATAATTTCTGGATAAAGTTCTCAGAAAAATCAAATATGGGAATCCCTATAGTGCCCTACCACTTTCTTCACCCGGTCATTGGCGGCAGGAGTTCCTCCACTAACAGATTCAGGGAGATATGGACTGCTAACACGCACCGCATTCATGACAACTATGACAGTCTTGTCCCAACGCACTGGAAGCCTGATTAAAAAAAACCAATAACATCAATTGCAGAAAAATTGATAATAAATTTCTGGTCAAGTTTCCCCAAACCAAAATGTGGATAACAACTTTTTTACAGGGTTATAAATCAATGGGGAAATACACTTTACCTCCTGTATGTGGAAATAGTTCACTTTACCTCCCTGAATTTTCCATTGTAACACTTTACCTCTTGAGCATTGGAGAAAAGTTAAAGTTAACATTTCCATTACTATTTATGGGATTACCCACATAAATTGCAGGGGTAATATAATTTAGGAACCCTATGGCCTTAAAACCCTTGATTAGTCGCTCTTCAAGACAAAGACACACAAACCAGCAGACTGAATAGGGCGAGAGTGGACTGAAAATGTGTGAACTTTGTTGCTTTGTGTACTTTGTCCTAAAGAGTAACAATCAAGCATCTAAAACATTAGGTTCCCAAATTGTGTCATGTGTACTTCTGTGAATGGTAACAGAGGCAATGTTTTCACTTTACTCGTATGCACAAGGCGGTAAAGTGTATTTTACCCTATATCAATCCCAGAAAGCAGAAAGCAGAATTCTACCCAAGTGAAACTGTGAGGCCACCAAGCAGCTTATGGAATCAAATCCATGTTGTGAGATTTAACAACATTTAAAGCTGTGAGACCACCAAGCAGCTTATGGAATCAAATTCATTTTGTGAGATTTAATAACATTTAAATGTAACATTCAGCTTTACATCCATGCTTGCATGCAATTGGGATCAGTCTCTCAAAAAGTTTTACAAACAATGATTGGAAGTCACTAAATTTGTGGTTTTCCAGATAAATACTAAATCTGAGAAAACTCAAATCCTTGTACTCACAGTTCATGGTAACGTATGAACCCAGAGGTAAATACTTTCACCACGTGTCATTATATTCTTAGAATTCAAAGTCATTAAGTGTTGCCAGAAACAGTATATGGGCCAGGGAAAGTAAAGTTGCAGATTGAAAAAGGGTGTTTTTGAACAACTAAACTAATGCAGATCCCTCTGGCATGGCTCATCTCTGAATAGTCTTTTGACTTCAAAATTAGACATCTATAAGCAGCATTTTTATAATTTTAATTTAAAGAACACACAATCTGGTCAGTATAAATGAAATAAACTACATAGGATAGGGGAATTCCATATAAATAGCAGAGGGTACTCAATTTTACCAACATCTGCAAACATGTTCACATCTGCAATAAATGGATCCCTTGAAGGTTTTTTTGGAAGCTCTCATGGGTTGAGACAAGGGGACCCACTATCCCTGCTTTTGTTTCTCTTGATAATGGAGGCTTTAAGTAGACTCTTGAAGAAGACAGAGGAGTGTAATCTTATTCAGGGTTTTCATGTGGGAGCTGTGAACTCTGTTGGTATGCATATTTCCCATTTGTTTTTTGCTGATGACACCATCTTATTTTGTGATGCCTCTAGGGATCAACTGCTGTCCATAAGGTTGGTGTTATCTTGTTTTCAGGCTTTTATGGGTTTGAAGGTCAATGTCAGGAAAAGTGAGATTATCCTTGTTGGGGAGGTGAATAATCTAGATGCACTGACTAATATTCTTCAATGTAGAGTGGGCAGTTTACCTATAAAATATTTGGGGATGCCGTTGGGAACTTCTTTTAAGACTGCTTCAATTTGGAATCCTATTTTGGAGAAAATGGAGAAGAAACTATCTGGGTGGAAACGTCTCTATTTATCTAAGGGTGGTAGGCTCATGTTACTAAAGAGTACTCTCTCAAGTCTCCCAACGTACTTTTTATCTCTTTTTACTATTCCTAAAGCTATGGCTGCTAGATTGGAAAGTATTTAGAGGAATTTTCTTTGGGGGTCTTTTGAGGGGAGTTTCAAATATCCTTTGGTGGCTTGGGAAAATGTGTATTTACCTGTTGAGATGGGTGATTTGGGGACAAGAAGTGTGGTGCCTTTTAATCAAGCTTTATTGGGGAAATGGCTATGGAGATATGGTCATGAAGTTACCCATCTCTGGCGGCAAGTTATCTTCACAAAATATGGTGAGGGTCAAGGGGGGTGGAGTACTAATGTTTGCAGGAGGACTCATGGGTGTAGCCAATGGAGAAGCATTAATAAAAGGTGGGAGATCTTTTCTAAGCATCTGTCTTTTGTAGTGGGTGAAGGCACTTGTATCCGCTTTTGGCATGATAGGTGGATTGGTGATAATACTCTAAAAGATCTCTATCTTGAGGTTTATGTGTGTTCAGCGGTCAAGGATGCTTGTATCTTTGACGTTTTGTGGATTCCAGAAGGGGGTATTGTTAGAGTGTGGAATTTAAGGTTTTATAGAGTTTTTGAAGATTGGGAGTTGGCTGCATCTATTTCTCTACTTTAGCTTATCCAAACTCATATTCCTCGAGGTGATAGGAGAGATACTCTTTGCTGGCGGCTAAAAGGTGATAGTAAGTTTGACACCCGGTCTTACTACCATGCGATTCGGGGTACTTCAAATTCTTTGTTTCCTTGGAAAGGTGTTTGGAAACCAAAGATTCCTAAGCGCGTGGCGTTCTTTTTGTGGATAGCTGCACATGGCCGGATCTTCACTTTGGATAATCTAATGCTTAAGGGTCGCCCTTTGGCTAATTAGTGTTGAATGTGTTGCAGTGATGGGGAGTCGGTAGACTACCTTCTTCTTCATTGTCCTGTTACTCATTCCCTATGGACTTTTATGCTTCAGGCTTTTGGTATTCACTGGGTTATGCCAGGATCAGTGGCGGGTTTGTTATCTTGTTGGCATCAGTGGCTTGGGAAGCATAATTTGGACATTTGGAATTTGGTTCCAAGGTGCTTAATGTGGATTGTGTGGTTGGAACGAAATCGTCAATCCTTTGAGGACAAGGAGAAGACGTTAGATGAGTTAAAGGTTTTATGCCAACGTAGTCTTTTGTTGGGGTTTTACTAATTGTTCTTCTCTCTTTGAGTTTATGTCTTCCCTTAGCTTAGTTTCCTGATTTCCCTTTGTTTGTTGTGTTGTTTGTTTCTATTACTTCTTGTTGTTCATCATCATGAACTTCTTGTACTTTTCATTTTTTTTTTTCTTCTCATTTATAATAGATTTCTGATTACCTATATAAAAAAATGTTCACATCTGCAAAAACTTCATGAATTCAATCAAGGAGCTCATCTAAGAAGTGAGGGTTGGGGTGGGGGAGATATATATCTCAAATTCAAATATTACCAAAAAATGGAATAAAGAATTACCTAAACACCATTCAGCAATTACAATAAAACAATTTTAGTGCAATGCCAAAGGTCTCAATTCATCAAACACATAAGCATGGTATGTCTTGAGAATGGAAACGCCAAGGAAACTTCCAAGTGTCTGTTTGACACTAGCCTTTTCCTTTAGTTTTAGCTTATTTGTTTATGTACAACTACTTATCAAAAACATTTGTTTATGCACAGCTTCTTTCTAGGTCTCAATTCATCAAACACATAAGCATGGTATGTCTTGAGAATGGAAACGCTAAGGAAACTTCCAAGTGTCTGTTTGACACTAGCTTTTTCCTTTAGTTTTAGCTTAATTGTTTATGTACAACTACTTATCAAAAACATTTGTTTATGTACAGCTTCTTTCTAGATACAACAATACTTTAACCAACTTTCAGCAAATAAGAAAATACGTTTTCAGCAAAAAGCTACGTCCAAATGCACTCGTTATGATCATAGTGAAATATTCCTCTCAAACCATGCTTTGGCAAGACAAAAACATTGGTTATGGCCTTTTAGTTAGGGATGACAATGGCTCAAATTTAAGGGGTGTTCCACCCTGATCCGACCCTAATAGTAAGGCTTTGGGATTTTTCTTTTCAAATGGGTAAGGGTTTATATTTTTAAACCCGCTAGGGCTTGAGTTTTACCCTTATTTACCTGAACCCAAACTGACTATGTATTTAAATTACGAAAATACTCCATTATTAATTTTATTTACACAAAATTTAGGGTTTGTATAATAATAAAGTAAGGGTGCCTTTCTTTCTCTCTTAAAATAATAGTTTATTTACTGTAAAAATTCTTACTAATGTTTAGATATTCAATGTTTGGTTAACATGACCTAATATGAATTGTTTGACCTGATTCATGGTTTTTTTCAACTATAAATGGAATGGCTTTGGAATGAAATTCTTAAAATTTAATAGATTTGGTATATAAAATATTTAGAGGCTTTTAAATTTGGAAAGGCCCTTTTAATCCATACCAAGCCTATTGCCAACCCTATTTTTAGTGGAGTTGCCTCCACCAAGAAGTTCTTTCTGCAAATATCAATACACTATAGTCACCATACTAAAAGAAATCTGTGTGAGACACTACAAAGGTATTGTGGGCGTGTATAGAGGTTGAAGGATCAAAAGTTTGGGTAGAACTGGAATTACAAACAAATGTTGTTACAGGCAAGTCTATTTTATCAAGTGAAAATTAAAATACTTGAGCTTCCATCACTTTTTATTAGTTTGAACCAAACACAGAACAAAATGTTCCCACAGATTCAAATATCCTACACTAAGTTGAATAAAATCTCTCCAAACTCAATCATTAATCATTGCAAGAGACAAAAATAGTGTAACATCAAAAGGACAAATTCATGGTGAGAATTGAACCAAATACTAGATATATACGAAAAACAAATTGGCTTTCTTTATGGAAGCTGGTCAGAATGGTGGAATCTAGAGTTGTTAGCATCCACATTGACCAATATTAATCTGCTAAACTAGGCAGCAACAGGCAGCTTTCATCAAAAAGCATTAAAAAATCATCTGAAAATTAATTGGGATGTAAATAGTACATACTGCAACTTGGTCTTCTCACTTTAGTGTCTTGTCACATTGAGAGAGAGTAGGGGTTCACCTATATCAATCCCTTAACCTTAATAGCCAACCAGGCACTCTTGCTTTGCGCAATTATCTCAAGCTTGGCATCCAACAAGTCAAATAATCATAGCAAAGTCTGGTTATTTTATAAATTTAATTCTCCATTAGCCAATTTTTCTATTTACATAAACAACAAAAGGTCAACACTCAGTTTAATATAAGTCATGATATGGAATTTGATTTCCCTCCACTCTAACTAGAAACATGAGGCATTGGAAACTTATCAAAGTGGAATGACACCTAAAAAGTCCATAAACACTAGGTTACAATAAACTTTTATAATTTTATAGATACATAACTCCTAATTTCTTACAAATTTCAAGAAACAAACTCAACAGATATGCACTAATAACTTACTTTTTTTTTTTTTTTTTGGATAGGTAAAGAAAAAATTTTATTAAGAAAAAAAATAGCCAACCTAAGTACATTGGGTATGTACTGTGGGGGCAAAAATCAACAACCAAAATTACAATGATCAAGCAAAGCAGGAAGAGAAAAACAAGAACAATGTGACAAAGCCACACTGGGCATGTACTGTGGGGGCAAAAATCAACAACCAAAATTACAATGATCAAGTAAAGCAAGAAGAGAAAAACAAGAACAATGTGACAAAGCCACACTCCGAACAAGGAGAGTATGCAAGAAGAAAGACTTGATCTCTAGTAAGGAGCGCTCACATCCCTCAAAGCATCTAGCATTTCTTTCTCTCCAAATACATCACATCAAGCAATGCGGCACAAGTCTCCAAAAAACTATATTGCGATGTCATCTGAATTTACCTTGCCAAGACTCAAACACCTCAAGTACCTTAAGTGGCATAACCCAATGGAGTCCAAACAAACAAAACACCAAAGACCACAACTAAGAAGCTATGGGGCAATGAAGTAGATGATGATCCACCAACTCCCTACACCTCTTACACATATAGCACTAGTCAAGAACAATAATACTCCTTTTGAGAAGATTATTAGTTGTAAGAATCTTACCTAAAGAGGCTGACCATGAAAAGAAAGCCACCCTTGGAGGGACTTTCGATTGCCACACCAACCTCCAAGGGAAGGAGAGAGTAGGGGGTAGAAAGAAAGATAGAAACTTTTAACCTCAAAACCTCTACTCCTTGCTGGCTTCCAACAAAACTTAGCAGGGTCAACCCCCCACACTTTCCTAGAGTGTAAACAATGGCCATAAATTGGTCAAAAGAGACTTCCTCCCAATCTTGCGGTGGACGACGAAATTAAAAATTCCAATGAATTCTCCCACCAATCCAACACATAACCTCCGCCGCCACTGAAGAACCCATTGCCCTACTAAGGCAGTAAAGATTTGGAAAAGCCTCTTTAAGGGCACAATCCCCACACCACACATGCTTCCAAAACTTCACTCTAGTACCATCCCCTACATCAAACCATAGGGGTTTAGAGAAGTTTAGCCAGCCACTACTAATAAACCATAGGGTTTTGGAGAAGTTTAGCTAGCCACTTCTAATAAAAGCCTTTTTTGTGCACCAACCACCCCATTCATTCCCATATTTCGCCTCTATAACCCTCCTCCATAAGGCGTCTATCTCTAACCCATATCTCCACAACAACTTGCCCAACAAGGCAGAGTTAAAGCTTCTCAACCGTCTCATGCCTAGCCCTCCAACTTGCATTGGCTTACAAACTTTAGCCCATTTATAAGAAGATAGCCAATTCAATTGACCACCTGCACTTATAGGTTGTTAAGTAACTTTGGACTTTTGGCATATTGTTCTCATCTGAGGGTTTGTTAAGTATTGCCGACATTGATGCAATATATTTGAAAGGGTTCCAGGTTGTTACCACCAATACAAACAATATGGGTGTTAAGTGTTCTCAAAAGCAAAGAAATCTAAGAAGAATTATGAGACGGATAACGCAATAGACAAATTGATGATGGTTTTATCTCCCATTGTTTTTTCTTATGGAGTAGGATGGTAAGAACATATTCATGTATCAACAAAATGAGTACATACTCATAAATTTCATCTCCACCTCATCACAAAAAGACAATGTACATTGGCAACAGGCATCTACTTTACTCTCCATTTCTCTTAACTTATGAATCATCCTCAATTCTTCCTCTTTCTTTCCTTTTCTCTTCATTTAAAAAAATTCAAAGGAAGAAAGTGTGTCTATACAATGAAAAAGGGGGCATACACTTCTACCTTTCAAGCTACCATAGGCTCTAAAGTATTGTAAATTTAGTTACTACCAAAGAGGTAAACTAAAATGCTAAAACAAGCAATGGATTTGATTGGTAAACACGCCCATCAACTCAGCCTCCACCTTCTTTTTACAGGTGCCATTTCAGGTAAAGCTCATTGGCTAAGTAATGGGCAAATTATGCTCAATAAAATGCAACAAATAGTAATAGTAACATCATACAACTGCTACCAAATTGAATAATAATCAGATCCTTAAGAAAAAAAGGGTTAACACATACGTTTTAGACAAGGCGTCAAAAATATTCTGAGCCTCGCTGGTTACACCTACACCTCTTCTCTCTGCGTCAGCTTCTGCTTGCCTACAATCAACCTCATCAAAGATTCAAAATTTCGAAGTACATCACTTTACAATCCAACAAAATTAGCACAAAACACACACACACACACACACAAAAAGATTTCCCAAATGGGGTTGTGATGCAAATTGCAACAACAACAAAAATAATGACCCACCTAATGGCTGATTCTTCTCTAGCTTGCAGACTATTCAGATCGAGGTAACACTTCTTGATATCAAGTGGGTCTTCAGATTGACCCAAGAAAGAAAACTCTTTTATATAGTTAGCCTTCAACAGCCTTATGTTTCGACGAGGTCCAGGTTTCGAACCCTCTTGTGGGCACCCCAACAGAACACAAAAGAAACCAAAGTTAAGGAAAAAAAAAAGTTTTACAAATCAAAATCAAAAATCAAAAATTAGTTTTTTTTGCTTTTTTTCTCTATAGGGTTAGAGAGAAAAAAGTAAATGGATGAAAGGATATGAAGGACGAGGATGTTGGAGTGGCGGTCAAAGGTGATGACTTGGGCTTCGAACTCGTCGCCCAAAGTGGTCTTGATGGAGAGCAAGCAACCTACTGCGAAGTCCTCTGTGTGGTTGTTGGTGGTGGCGGTGGTGGTGGTGTTACCATCCATGGCCATCTGGTTACTGCTGCTCATTCTTCTATGCCCAAGAAACCTGAATCAGTGTTGTTTGGTTTTTTGATATGGGCTCGTCCTGGTTTCGAAAATGGGCCGATATTTTTTTAAAGTTCAATTCAATTACAAATGGAATGTAGGTCTTCTACAATCTCAACTTTTTGTGTCAACCATTTTTATCACGACTCTTGATATTCGGTAAATTACGGGTCAATGAGAGTGACACTTAAATAATCTCTTACAGTATTACCATCACTTCACATCTTGACGTGGCAAAGGGTTGGGTCGAATTCGGGTTTGGGACGTGTAAAAAAAGGAGTCATTTTAAGTGGGTTAGAAAGTTAGTCGGGTAAATGGGAGTTAACTCATATTTTTTATATGAATTTTTAAAAAGAAAATATGTATTTGTCATTTAAAAAGTTACATAGCAAATTACTTTAATATAAAATACATTATTTTGAATTTCCTACTCATACAAAGAATAAGTTCAATTAAACAAATTAATACTTGTTCAATAATTTTAAAATTATACAAATCTTAACATTACTAACTAAAATAGAATAGCACAAAGGATAAGTAAAACAAATACACAAGTTTTATTTTTACACAATATTGAAATCCCAAAATATAAAACAAAATTACAAATGCTTATTGGATAACTAATTTTACAAAGAATAAAATCATATAAGAAATTTATAATTTTGAAAACTAATTTTATAATCTATTATTAATAATGGTTGGCACTCTCTTTCAATTTGAGAATATGCATTAATGTTTGATTGTTTACTTATTTATATATAGTCTCTTTTATAAATATCATGTCATTGTTAAGCAATACACACTATAGAAAATATCATAATTTATTTTGAAAAATCGTTTATTTTAGACATGAATTGTTAAAAAATAAGCTTAAGCATTCATTATTTAAACTAATTTTATTGCCACCTTGGTTTCACTCTTTTCACACTTATGAATGTTTCTCATACATGTCTATTGTAAGGACACGATTTAGTACCGAACCAAAACAGTATCTGGTTCGTACGTGAAGGGCCCAGACAATATGATTTTTAGAGCGTGGGTGTAAAGAACTAGGCTAACTGTAATCTAACCTCCCAAGACTCAATTTCATGAACATTCAAGGTTTTTCAGTTGATATTTCGGATATTCCCCCTTAGTGACTAATACCAATCCTTCTTTCTCTTCTCCCTTTTTTCTCTCTACTTTCCGTCCCTTGTTCTTTTTTTCTCTCTTTTTTCTATCCGATCCCCTCTTTCATGTTCTTCCTTTAGTTTTTATATCTCCCTTTGCGCTTCATCCTCGCCGCACACGTGTAGGTTGGGTTCGGAGGATTTCTTTCTGTCCCATCTGGCACCTCCTGGAACTTCCTATAGGCAGCTGTAAGGCTGCTTCCCCACTGTTCAGGTATCACCTCCACATTAATGCGGCCAGAGAGTTGGTTGAGAGGTCATTAATGCGGAGGTAGCTGTAGCTTCAGATATTTGTTTGCCTTATCTCTTTCATCTTTAGTCGGCTACTCTACCCTTTGAGATGTCTGAATTCTGAGATCTGATCGCAACGAGACCACGTCCTGATCGTTCTCGGACGCGATCGTCCTCGGACGCGTTCTGCCGAGGACCATGGTGTCCTCGGACGGGTATATGGCCTCCGATGGGCCACTGGCCCAACAATCCTGAACCCATTCTGAATCCTATGGGCCTATTAGTCGAACGATCCCCACAATAGCCCCTCAAAATCCTACTTTTCGACTCTTCAGGAGAAAAGGTGGATTTTGACGTCATAAGCCTGCACCTGTGCGCGTTTTGGGGCATGCCCCTGACGCTTCAGCACTCCGGTTTTGGTAGCATTAAATTCTGACAACTCCCTTGTCTCCCACGTTTGACGGTGAGATCCAAATCTAACGGTAGGGGGCTTCTCTTGTTTTGTGAGCGGGAATTTTACCGCTCACAACCTTCACATGACTATAAAGGCGCTCCCAAACTGAACCTGCACCCTGTCCTTAATGGTTACGTGGTTCCAGAGTTTATACATTGAATCTGCCTTCTTCCAGTCTTCACTGTTCTCCTGGCGACTACAAATAATCATACGTTGTCCGAGGTCCTTCTTTTGAACCTGTAAGTCCTCTTGAAACTTTTGCCATTGTTTTTCTACACCAAAAAGTTTTTTCTCTACTAAGTCTCTTTAGAAAAATGGGGAAACAGAGGAATCCCTTTCGGACGTCTCGTTGACTCCGAGGAGGGTATTAGAAACTTCCGCTCTAAGTACAATATCCCACCTACGGTAGGGATGAGGTATGCAGCCCAAGGGGAGTGGGTTGACGCCAGGCAAACTGGGGAGGTGGTTATCCCCATGATCGCCTTTATTGAAGGCGGGATGACCATCCCCATGGGCAGTATCACTAGGGGTTATCTTAATTTCTTTAGGCTATCCCCCACCCAATGCGCTCCCAATATGTTTAGGGTTCTGGGGAGTATAGACGCTTTGAATCAGAGAATGGATCTAAACCTATCCCATCACGACGTGAATTGGGTATACAGCCTTCACCGCTTAGCTGACCAGGATTATTATCTTAAGTCGAGATATCCTGCAGTGAGGCTAATTCAGTGCCTCCCTACTTCAAATAAGTACTTAAAGGAGGATTTCCTTATTTTTTCTGAGGAATGGCATGATGGTCTACCTTGCCCGACAGTAGAAGGAACACCAGGTGGGTGCAAAGTTACAGACCTATGCCACTTAGCTTGTGAACACATTTTTCTTACCTTTATTATTTTCGGGTTTTGCAAATTTAACTTTAAAATTAATGGTTTTGCAGATAGACGCTACACGAAGCCCAATCTCAGATTAGTCAATAAAGCGAGCCTAGACAGATTATTGAAAGCCGAAATATACGTGAACGAGGTTGATGGTCAGCTACGGGCAGCACATTTAATTCTTGGCTACACCCCCCTTTCTTTTGGCTTTCAGGCGCCGAAGTACGTGATTAGGGCACGCGATCCTCGGCTTCGCCGTATCAGTGTTGCCTACGAAGGGTTCGTTGTTCCAGAGGGTATCCCACTTCCCAAACACACACCTCTCACAGAGCCTCTTCCCGTGGCCAGCGTCTCGGCGGGGCCTTCTTTACCCTCATCTTCGTTCAAGAAAAAGGGAACCAATAGAAAAAGGAAAAGGGGAAAAAATAAGGAAATCGTTGTAACAGTGTCTGAATCCCCGGACGACTTAGAGATTCTCGATCAGCCCACAAGCCCCGAGGAAAGTTCTGACGAGATGGGGGTACACAGGAAACCCCAGAAAAGTTTAATGGAGCTGATGGAAGGTCAACAGGGAGAGGCTGCACCTGCCCAAGCAGTACCATCCCTGGTTTCATCTCTTCCAGCCAGGTCTCCTCTTACAGTTCCTCGCCACCCTCCTCAATATTCTCCGCAACCAACGCCGACCAGTGCTGCCGAGCAAGAAAAGCGCAGAGAACAGAAGGGTAAGGAGGTGATAGATGCAAGTAAATCTCACCCCACTCGAGAGGAGGATGTCCAACGAGCTGCAAAGCAGCAGAAAACTAGGCACGCCGCTACGCGGGGTCAAGAGAAATCCGATTCCCCACGCCCCGATTCACAGGCGTGGCTGCCAGCTCCTATGCTCGGTGGGGAGCCCCTGCGAGACGATGCCTCTATAAGGAACTTCAACGGCGGCATTGGGTGTCATGTAGCCTCGGCCATAGAGGAGGCCTTATTGCTCCCAAAGGATATGGCTGAGATAAAGAAGGTGCGGAAGAATCAACTCATCCTTGACAATAAACGATATTTGGGCATGGTGAGATATCGTTTTTTACACTGTTTCATTGTGCGACTGTTGCTTACTAATGCGCATTTTTCATTAGCTAGGACGCTAATTCACACCCCGTTTCTTACAGATCATCCAAGATACTTTCAAGCTCGACGAGATGCTCAATGCTTGCTCCAACCAGCTAGATGGTGAAAGAAAAAGAAGGGCAACGGCTGTACAAACCTTGTCCAAATCTGAACAGGATTTAATCGCTGCAAGGAAAAAACTACAGGTCAAAGAAGAAGCTCGCAAGAATGCTGAATTGACATCAGAAGGTTACCGGAAGCAGACCGAGAACTTCTGCGCGAAGTGAATGCCGAGCTGAAGAAGACTCAGGAGCAAGTTCTTGTTCTTAAGAAGCATCTGGAAGAGACTCAGAAGCTAAGGGAGAAAGCTGAAAAGCTCAAAGAACAAGCCGAGAAAGCGAAAATCAAGTCCGAACGGGCGATGAATGAAGCCGAGCAGAGGGGCTATGAACTTGGGATAGTTGAAACTGAGAAGGCCCTCAGAGCCGAAGTTCCGGAGGTGTGCCGCATCTTCTGCGCGAGAACCTGGAGTGAGGCTCTAGACCGTGCTGGGGTCGAAGCCTCATCGGAACTACGTAAGCCAGAGAACGTATATTACCCCGAAGCGATACGCTCTTCAGCGCCTCAATCGTACCAGGCTGATACCCCTTCCCCAGCTGTTAACCCTAACGAAGAGGCTCTGCCTCGCAATTCCCCTCCAGGAGCTTCCCCCAACAAACCCACCACTGCTTCAAAGGCAGAGACGGTCTCACAAGGTTTTCAACAAGAATTGGACTCCACAGTTCAATCAACTGGAGACATTACCAAAAAGTAAAAAAGTAGAAACTGTTTTGTAACTTTGACTAGACATTTAATAAAGTACTTTCTCGTTTAGCTTCTTATCATTCTGATGACCCTAAGTTATCTTCACCCGTACTTACTTTGTCGTCGTAATTTTGTATGGGTCTATCCCAATCACCTTTTTCATTATACGCCAACCGTGCATTCGGGGCTTTCTCTTTCTGACTCTTTAATGAATATTCATAGGGCATTATTTTCACCAAGTTTATGATTTAGAAAGCTCATCACCACTCTATTTGCCATTTAATAATTCGATACACCACTTAGCAGGTCGATTTCTACCGAGTTTACGGTCTGAGGACCTGACATGACCTAGTTTCTGTTCAACAGTTCAGTATGAATGATAGGATGTTAATTTCCACTAAGTTTGCGATCTGAGGACCTGGCATAACTTAGTTTCTGTTTAACAATTCAGTATGAATGATAGGATGTTAATTTCCACTAAGTTTGCGATCTGAGGACCTGGCATAACTTAGTTTCTATTTAACAATTCAGTATGAATGATAGGATGTTAATTTCCACTAAGTTTGCGATCCGAGGATCTAGCATAACTTAAGTTTCTGTTTAACAATTCAGTATGTTAGGATGTTAATTTCCACTAAGTTTGCGATCCGAGGACCTGGCATAACTCAGTTTCTGTTTAACAATTCAGTATGATAGGATGTTAATTTCCACTAAGTTTGCGATCCGAGGACCTGGCATAACTCAGTTTTTGTTTAACAATTCAGTATGATAGGATGTTAATTTCCACTAAGTTTGCGATCCGAGGACCTGGCATAACTCAGGACCTGGCATAACTCAGTTTCTGTTTAACAATTCAGTATGATATGACAGGATGCGAAATTTACAGGATGCATATTCGACGTAAGTTTAAAAGAGAAAATCTGAATTGAAACTTCTTTTACTAGTAATAATACCTTCTGAGATTATTTACATTCCAAGGATGGAGTATAGGTTTTTCATCTAGGTCTTCTAGATAGTAAGCCCCTATTCCTGCTACAGAAGTAATCCGGTATGGTCCCTCCCAATTCCCAGTTTTCCCCAATTGGATTTAGGCCCCCAGGACTTTTCTCAGCACCTCTCCTATGGCTAACGCCCTCCTCACATTGCTCGTAGCACTGCTTGAGTTTGTGCTGGTAGTAAGCTAGCCGTACCATCGCGCTCTCCCTTCGTTCTTCAATCAGGTCTAGACTTTTTTCCAACATTGCATCATTGTTGCTAGAAGAGAATGCACTGGTCTTTAATGTCGGAAATCCAGTTTCCAGGGGAATAACGGCCTCGGCCCCATAGGTCATGGAAAAGGGAGTTTCTCCCGTCGAACGTCGGGGTGTTGTTCGATACGTCCAAAGCACATGTGGTAGTTCTTCCACCCATTTTCCTTTCGCGTCGTCTAGTCTCTTCTTGAGCCCATTGACAATGACCTTGTTAACAGCTTCAGCCTGCCCATTGCCTTGCGGATAAGCTGGAGTGGAATATCTGTTTCTTATTCCCAGTTCTGAACAGTATTTCCTAAAGGCATGGCTATCGAACTGGAGCCCATTGTCCGAAACAAGAGCTCGTGGGATTCCAAATCGCGTAACAATGTTCTTCCAGACAAACTTCTTCACATCTACGTCCCGGATGTTCGCCAAGGGTTCAGCTTCAACCCATTTAGTAAAGTAGTCTGTGCCGACCAGCAGGTACTTCTTGTTTCCTATAGCTTTAGGAAAAGGGCCGACAATGTCCAGTCCCCATTGTGCAAAGGGCCAAGGGCTCGAAAGAGGGTTAAGAACTCCCCCGGGTTGGTGGATATTCGGAGCATATCTTTGACACTGATCGCATTTCTTAACGTACTCCTGCGCTTCTTTCTGCATATTCGGCCACCAATAACCTTGCGTTAGTGCTCGGCATGACAGGGACCTTCCTCCGGTATGGCTTCCACAAATGCCCTCATGCAACTCTTCCAGGATTGATTCTGCGGTCTCAGGAGGCACGCAGAGCAAGTATGGCCCAGAGAAGGACCGTCTATATAGCTTTTTATCCTCGGATAACCAGTACCGAGGTGCTCTCCTTCGTATTTTCTCAGCTTCCACCTTATCCTCGGGCAACACGTCATTGTCGAGAAATTTTAATATAGGGTCAATCCAGCATGGCGTCAGACTAGCTTGACGAATTTGGCAAACTTCCTTTTCTGGGGAAGCGGGAGTATGCAAGTCTTCGACAATAATTACCCGAGGGAAACTTCGTATTGAGGAGGTGGCAAGGGTCGCTAAGGAGTCTGCGTGGGTATTTTCACCTCGTGGAATGTGTAATACGTCAAAAGATTCGAACTCTGTTCGCATATGCCTAACCCGGTCCAGATACCCTTGCATCCTTGGGTCTCTGGCTTCCAACTCTCCAGTCACCTGGCCAACGACCAGCTTTGAGTCCGAGAACAGTTTCACCGCCTTTCCGCCCATTTTATGGACCATGCTCATTCCCATTATCAGAGCTTCGTACTCTGATTCATTGTTAGTAGCTGAGAACCCTAGTCTCAGCGACTTCTCGATGATGACCTCTTCGGGAGATATCAGAACCAATCCCAATCCAGCTCCCCGTTGGTTTGCGGCCCCATCCACGTATACCTTCCATACCGGCCCTCCTGGTGCGGATATTACGCCAACCGATTTTTCATCCATGTGATCTTGATTCCTACTAACTTCCTCAGGGCACTCAGCGAATTCAGCTACCAGATCGGCAAGAACTTGACCCTTCACAGAGGTGCGGGGCATGTATTTGATGTCAAAAGCACCCAGAATCGTTCCCCACTTGGCAACTCTGCCGGTATAGTCAGCACTTCTAAGTATGGATTTGAGAGGCAATTGGGTCAAGACAACTACAGTGTGAGCTTGAAAATAGTGCGGAAGTTTACGTGTTGCATGAACGACTGCTAGTATGGCCTTCTCTAACGACAGATATCTCACCTCGGCTTCATGGAGGGATTTACTCACATAATAAACCGGCCTCTGGACGCCACTGTCTTCTCGTATCAAGACGAAGCTGACTGCGTGAGGAGCTACCGCCAGATAGGCATACAACACCTCATCCACTTCAGGGCTAGACATGATAGGCGGTTTGGATAAATAGTCTTTCAACTGCTGGAACGCCTCAGCGCACTCCTTGGTCCATTCGAATCCCTGCCACTTATGTAACAGACGAAAAAAAGGACGACACCTTTCAGCCGATCTGGAGATGAACCGGTTCAACGCAGCAGTCATCCCCGTCAACCTCTAGACTTCCTTTGGATTTCGAGGCGCTTGCAAATCGTTAATGGCCCTAATCTGATCTGGATTCACCTCAATTCCCCTATGGGTCACCATGTACCCCAAGAATTTCCCAGAACCTACACCAAAGGAACACTTCGAAGCATTCAGGCACAACTTATGCTCTCTTAATATCCCGAAGATGCTAGTGAGGTCCTCCACATGTTCAGTCACTACCTTACTTTTCACCACCATGTCATCAATATAAACTTCAATACTTCTGCCCAGCTGTGGCTCAAACATTTTCGTCATCATGCGTTGGTAGGTAGACCCAGCGTTTTTGAGACCGAAGGGCATCACCTTGTAATGGTAGTTCCCAATCGGGGTCACGAAAGCGGTTTTTTCCTGATCATCAACGGCCAGCGGTATTTGGTGATATCCTTGAAAGGCATCCAAGAAACTCATCCTAGGGTGGCCCACGGTTGCATCCACCAACTGGTCAATCTTGGGCATAGGAAACGGGTCTTTAGGGCAGGCCTTATTAAGATCGATGAAATCAACGCACACTCGCCACTTCCCTGTTTTCTTCTTCACTACCACCGTATTGGCCAGCCACTGGGGATAAAAAACTTCTTTAATAGCCCCAGCCTGTTTTAGCTTGGCGACTTCACTTCTAACTGTCTCGGCATGCTCTTTCGATGGTCGCCGAGGGATTTGTCTCCTAGGGGGAATGGCAGGGTTCACGTTGAGCCGGTGGCAAATGAAACTTGGGTCTACTCCTGGGGCTTCATACGGGTCCCATGCAAAGACGTCCACATTGGCTCGGAGGAACTCCAGCAAACTCGCTTTCTCTTGCAGAGGCAGCTTAGCCCCAACCCGGAAGAATTTTTCTGGATCATCAGCGACAATCACCTTTTCCAGATCTTCACACTCCACCCCATTGGTTAGTATGTCTAAACCCGACGCTGGGGGCTTTAATTGCTATGACTCATTATCAGCTGTAGCCGAGGTTTCTGCCTCTGGCCGATGCTGAATGGCCGCTACTTGGCATTGCCGAGCAGCCGCTTGGTTCCCTACTATCTCCAGCACTTGGTCTCCGGATGGATACTTCACCTTCTGATGTAGGGTGGACGAAACCGCTTTGAGTGCGTGTAGCCAAGGTCTGCCCAAGATGGCCGTATATGGAGAATAAACATCTAGGACAATAAAATCCACCTCCACCACCTCCGTGCCTGACTGTACGGGCAACCTGATTAGCCCCATAGGAATGACCAATCTCCCCTCAAAACTGACTAGAGGGGAATTATAGGTCGTCAAGTCCCCCGGTTTCAAACCTAGCCCCTTGTACAAATCCGGATACATCACATCCGCTGCGCTCCCCTGATCAACCATCACTCTTCGGACATCGTACCCACCAATCCTCAGCGTGATCACCAAGGCATCCTCATGGGGTTGTATAGTTCCAATCAAATCCTCATCTGAAAAACCCAAAATCAAAGGGACACGCCTCTTGGCTCTCTTCGATGCTTGAGAACGATCCTCAGCGGGGAACCGGGACACCGACGACACTCTCGTGGGGCAAGAGCCAGTCCTTGCCGGGGCTGCAAAGATGACATTGATCGTTCCCCGGGGTAGCCTTGACGAGGCATCCCCCCGTACCTCAGAACCTGCCTGGCTCGCCCTTCCGCTGGAATGGTGCAAGAGTTGCTTTAATTTCCCTTCTCGGACCAACTGCTCCAAATGGTCCCATAAATTCCTACAGTTGTCTGTCGTGTGACCATGGTCTTGATGGTAATGGCAATACAAACTCGGGTTGCGCTTTGTAGGCTCTCCCGCCATCCTGTTCGGCCATCTAAAGAATGATTCATCCTTTATCTTCTCCAAGACCTATTGAACAGGCTCCCGAAACACTGCATTAACGGCCTGGGCATCCGCCGAGGCCGACTGCCCAGCGAAGTCCCTCCTTGGTCGATTATTATTATAACGATCCGACCTGAAATCCCTTCTCTCCTGGGGGATCACTTTGGCCTTTCCCTTCCCCTGATGTTGGTCCTCCTCTATTCTCTTGTACTTCTCTATTCTGTCCATCAGCTGGCGCAGACTGGTGACAGGTTTGCCCGTCAAAGATTTCCTCAAGTCGTAGTCAGCTGGGAGATTGGCTTTGAAAGTGGTTATAGCCATCGCGTCATTCTTCCCCCCTATCTCGTTAAACATTTCCCAGTACTTGTCTGAGTAGCTCTTGAGGGTCTCACCCTCTCGCATAGACAAAGTCAACAAGGAGCCCAGAGACAAGGGAGTTCTGCTGCATGTAATAAAGCGAGCGCCAAAAGCCTGGGTCAGTGCTTTGAAGGATCCCACGGAATTGGCCCTTAAGCCATTGAACCACCTCATCGCCGTTGGACCCAAACTCGATGGAAAAATCTTGCACATCAGAGCATCATCCCTGGAATGAATAGCCATCTTCTGGCTGTAATAACTTACATGTTCCACTGGATCCGAGTGGCCATCATACAGAGAGAACGTAGGTTGATTAAACTGCTGAGGATGGGTAGCATCATCTATGCTTCTTGTAAATGGTGATTTGGAAATTTGACTCAATGCTTTGTTCATCGCATCGTTTCCCAAGCCCCTGCTAGTGGGACTTTTACGCCTACGCCTATAACGACGCTCCTCTTCGTAGGAGAAAGTTTCGCTTTGCGGAGTCCTCGACCTCCGCCTGTAACTAGTTTCATCCGACTCCCCGGATGATAGTTCAAAGCGAGGTGGTGAACGTTCCCGTCGTGCATGGCGCAACTCTCTCTTCAAGTCCGCAATCTCACGTTGCAAATCCCCATCATGCTTCACGTGGGAAACGTGACTCTTCCCGCGTGTACGGGTTCTCGTGGTGTGAGTAGTATGTATACTCCCCTCCTGGACTTCCCTCTATTCGAGACCTCTTCGAGGACCACCGTGCTGAGAGCCCCTTGACTCTGCCTGATGCAGGCTGATATCACCCTGATGCAGCCCCGCTGCGGGGTGAGGCAGTTCCACTCCTTCCATTGAAAACGTTGTATTAGAGGTTACAAAAGCTAACACAAGTTCTTCCCACAGACGGCGCCAATTGTAAGGACACGATTTAGTACCGAACCAAAACAGTATCCGGTTCGTACGTGAAGGGCCCAGACAATATGATTTTTAGAGCGTGGGTGTAAAGAACTAGGCTAACTGTAATCTAACCTCCTAAGACTCAATTTCATGAACGTTCAAGGTTTTTCAGTTGATATTTCGGATATTCCCCCTTAGTGACTAATACCAATCCTTCTTTCTCTTCTCCCTTTTTTCTCTCTACTTTCCGTCCCTTGTTCTTTTTTTCTCTCTTTTTTCTATCCGATCCCCTCTTTCATGTTCTTCCTTTAGTTTTTATATCTCCCTTTGCGCTTCATCCTCGCCGCACATGTGTAGGTTGGGTTCGGAGGATTTCTTTCTGTCCCATCTGGCACCTCCTGGAACTTCCTATAGGCAGCTGTAAGGCTGCTTCCCCACTGTTCAGGTATCACCTCCACATTAATGCGGCCAGAGAGTTGGTTGAGAGGTCATTAATGCGGAGGTAGCTGTAGCTTCAGATATTTGTTTGCCTTATCTCTTTCATCTTTAGTCGGCTACTCTACCCTTTGAGATGTCTGAATTCTGAGATCTGATCGCAACGAGACCACGTCCTGATCGCTCTCGGACGCGATCGTCCTCGGACGCGTTCTGCTGAGGACCATGGTGTCCTCGGACGGGTATATGGCCTCCGATGGGCCACTGGCCCAACAATCCTGAACCCATTCTGAATCCTATGGGCCTATTAGTCGAACGATCCCCACAATAGCCCCTCAAAATCCTACTTTTCGACTCTTCAGGAGAAAATGTGGATTTTGACGTCATAAGCCTGCACCTGTGCGCATTTTGGGGCATGCCCCTGACACTTCAGCACTCCGATTTTGGTAGTATTAAATTCTGACAACTCCATTGTCTCCCACGTTCGACGGTGAGATCCAAATCTAACGGTAGGGGGCTTCTCTTGTTTTGTGAGCGGGAATTTTACCGCTCACAACCTTCACATGACTATAAAGGCGCTCCCAAATTGAACCTGCACCCTGTCCTTAATGGTTACGTGGTTCCAGAGTTTATACATTGAATCTGCCTTCTTCCAGTCTTCACTGTTCTCCTGGCGACTACAAATAATCATACGTTGTCCGAGGTCCTTCTTTTGAACCTGTAAGTCCTCTTGAAACTTTTGCCATTGTTTTTCTACACCAAAAAGTTTTTTCTCTACTAAGTCTCTTTAGAAAAATGGGGAAACAGAGGAATCCCTTTCGGCTTCTCGTTGACTCCGAGGAGGGTATTAGAAACTTCCGCTCTAAGTACAATATCCCACCTACGGTAGGGATGAGGTATGCAGCCCAAGGGGAGTGGGTTGACGCCAGGCAAACTGGGGAGGTGGTTATCCCAATGATCGCCTTTATTGAAGGCGGATGACCATCCCCATGGGCAGTATCACTAGGGGTTATCTTAATTTCTTTAGGCTATCCCCCACCCAATGCGCTCCCAATATGTTTAGGGTTCTGGGGAGTATAGACGCTTTGAATCAGAGAATGGATCTAAACCTATCCCATCACGACGTGAATTGGGTATACAGCCTTCACCGCTTAGCTGACCAGGATTATTATCTTAAGTCGAGATATCCTGCAGTGAGGCTAATTCAGTGCCTCCCTACTTCAAATAAGTACTTAAAGGAGGATTTCCTTATTTTTTCTGAGGAATGGCATGATGGTCTACCTTGCCCGACAGTAGAAGGAACACCAGGTGGGTGCAAAGTTACAGACCTATGCCACTTAGCTTGTAAACACATTTTTCTTACCTTTATTATTTTCGGGTTTTGCAAATTTAACTTTAAAATTAATGGTTTTGCAGATAGACGCTACACGAAGCCCAATCTCAGATTAGTCAATAAAGCGAGCCTAGACAGATTATTGAAAGCCGAAATATACGTGAACGAGGTTGATGGTCAGCTACGGGCAGCACATTTAATTCTTGGCTACACCCCCCTTTCTTTTGGCTTTCAGGCGCCGAAGTACGTGATTAGGGCACGCGATCCTCGGCTTCGCCGTATCAGTGTTGCCTACGAAGGGTTCGTTGTTCCAGATGGTATCCCACTTCCCAAACACACACCTCTCACAGAGCCTCTTCCCGTGGCCAGCGTCTCGGCGGGGCCTTCTTTACCCTCATCTTCGTTCAAGAAAAAGGGAACCAATAGAAAAAGGAAAAGGGGAAAAAACAAGGAAATCGTTGTAACAGTGTCTGAATCCCAGGACGACTTAGAGATTCTCGATCAGCCCACAAGCCCCGAGGAAAGTTCTGACGAGATGGGGGTACACAGGAAACCCCAGAAAAGTTTAATGGAGCTGATGGAAGGTCAACAGGGAGAGGCTGCACCTGCCCAAGCAGTACCATCCCTGGTTTCATCTCTTCCAGCCAGGTCTCCTCTACAGTTCCTCGCCACCCTCCTCAATATTCTCCGCAACCAACGCCGACCAGTGCTGCCGAGCAAGAAAAGCGCAGAGAACAGAAGGGTAAGGAGGTGATAGATGCAAGTAAATCTCACCCCACTCGAGAGGAGGATGTCCAACGAGCTGCAAAGCAGCAGAAAACTAGGCACGCCGCTACGCGGGGTCAAGAGAAATCCGATTCCCCACGCCCCGATTCACAGGCGTGGCTGCCAGCTCCTATGCTCGGTGGGGAGCCCCTGCGAGACGATGCCTCTATAAGGAACTTCAACGGCGGCATTGGGTGTCATGTAGCCTCGGCCATAGAGGAGGCCTTATTGCTCCCAAAGGATATGGCTGAGATAAAGAAGGTGCGGAAGAATCAACTCATCCTTGACAATAAACGATATTTGGGCATGGTGAGATATCGTTTTTTACACTGTTTCATTGTGCGACTGTTGCTTACTAATGCGCATTTTTCATTAGCTAGGACGCTAATTCACACCCCGTTTCTTACAGATCATCCAAGATACTTTCAAGCTCGACGAGATGCTCAATGCTTGCTCCAACCAGCTAGATAGTGAAAGAAAAAGAAGGGCAACGGCTGTACAAACCTTGTCCAAATCTGAATAGGATTTAATCGCTGCAAGGAAAAAACTACAGGTCAAAGAAGAAGCTCGCAAGAATGCTGAATTGACATCAGAAGGTTACCGGAAACAGACCGAGAACTTCTGCGCGAAGCGAATGCCGAGCTGAAGAAGACTCAGGAGCAAGTTCTTGTTCTTAAGAAGCATCTGGAAGAGACTCAGAAGCTAAGGGAGAAAGCTGAAAAGCTCAAAGAACAAGCCGAGAAAGCGAAAATCAAGTCCGAACGGGCGATGAATGAAGCCGAGCAGAGGGGCTATGAACTTGGGATAGTTGAAACTGAGAAGGCCCTCAGAGCCGAAGTTCCGGAGGTGTGCCGCATCTTCTGCGCGAGAACCTGGAGTGAGGCTCTAGACCGTGCTGGGGTCGAAGCCTCATCGGAACTACGTAAGCCAGAGAACGTATATTACCCCGAAGCGATACGCTCTTCAGCGCCTCAATCGTACCAGGCTGATACCCCTTCCCCAGCTGTTAACCCTAACGAAGAGGCTCTGCCTCGCAATTCCCCTCCAGGAGCTTCCCCCAACAAACCCACCACTGCTTCAAAGGCAGAGACGGTCTCACAAGGTTTTCAACAAGAATTGGACTCCACAGTTCAATCAACTGGAGACATTACCAAAAAGTAAAAAAGTAGAAACTGTTTTGTAACTTTGACTAGACATTTAATAAAGTACTTTCTCGTTTAGCTTCTTATCATTCTGATGACCCTAAGTTATCTTCACCCGTACTTACTTTGTCGTCGTAATTTTGTATGGGTCTATCCCAATCACCTTTTTCATTATACGCCAACCGTGCATTCGGGGCTTTCTCTTTCTGACTCTTTAATGAATATTCATAGGGCATTATTTTCACCAAGTTTATGATTTAGAAAGCTCATCACCACTCTATTTGCCATTTAATAATTCGATACACCACTTAGCAGGTCGATTTCTACCGAGTTTACGGTCTGAGGACTTGACATGACCTAGTTTCTGTTCAACAGTTCAGTATGAATGATAGGATGTTAATTTCCACTAAGTTTGCGATCTGAGGACCTGGCATAACTTAGTTTCTATTTAACAATTCAGTATGAATGATAGGATGTTAATTTCCACTAAGTTTGCGATCTGAGGACCTGGCATAACTCAGTTTCTGTTTAACAATTCAGTATGTTAGGAAAATGAGTGTGAGTTTAAGAGGTTTAAAGCCTGTGCTGTGTATCCAAACCTCTTAAACTCTTGGATTTCAAGAGTTAGGTCCTTTTGGATACACACAACTATAAGTTTCTTTAAAAAAACCTTATCCCTTCTCCCTATGTGTATGTGTGTTAAAAATACTTAGTATTCTTAAAAAAAAATAAAATAAAAAAATAAAACACATGTATTCATCAATCTTATGGTTTTTAATTAAATTCTAATTCTATGTTATATGTCTCATCTAAACTTTTTAATTTTTGAATCAAGTGAGTTAATTCAATGCAAAATACATGAAATCCAATATAAATGAACCATACGAAACTTGATCATATATTTAATTATATATCCAAAATTAGAAGAAAAAAGAGTTTAAAATATTATACTTTTCAATGTCATTTGTTTGTCTAGTTAAAAAAATAATTCAAATTTATTAACTTTTTACATAATACTATGAACAACACTTATTTATTAACTAGAAACTTTTATATATATATATATATATATATATATATATATATATATGGTGTGTGTGTGTTTTTAATTGTATCGGTCTAAACTAAGCATATATTTAAAGTCAAAGCTAAGAGAAAATCTAATTAATTTTTAAATTGGAGTCTAATGTTGTGTCATGACTCAAGTGTCCAATTTTAGTTTTTTAATTTTTGTGCTAAGTGAGTTAACTGAGGAGCAATCTTAGGACCACAACTTTTGCCACAACTCGCTACATGGCGAGTTGTGAGAGGTGGAAGCGTAAACCCATATGGACCCACCATTTTTTCTTCACTGCTCACAACTCTCCAAGTGGCAAGTTGTAGCAAAAATTGTGTAATAAGTTGTGTCCTCAACAATTCTCTTAATTGAGTGCGAAATCCAAAGAGTCTAAAATTAATAACCACAAAAAATAAAATCATCATACTTTGGCTTCACTCTTTTCATACTTATGAATGTTTCTTGTACATGTCTATAATTTTAAATATATGTTTTTAACTCTACTGTAACAAAATTATCTTGGCATGAACTTTGTTATTTGATATCTAAAATTCTTTACTTATTACAGAATGCCTTAATCATTAATCTTTCAATTTATTTGCATGCAGTTATGTAAATGTCTCAATTGTTTCCTTAAAACTCACAACAAACAATTAAATCAATATTGTTGTAATTTTATTGTTCTTTACCCAAAAAAAAAAAAGTTTTAAAAAATGGTTCGGGTTGTGGGTTGTATTGTGGGTTGGGTCACGTTGACTTGCAAAAAAAAAAGAGTCGGGTCACGAGTCAACCTATTTTTGCTTCAGGTCAAAAAATGGGGCTCGGGTCAGGTCGAGTCAGGAAATTCTGACCCGTTTTGCCATATCTAGTCTTGACTTATTATTTTTTCTCTACTATTTATAATAGAGAAAATCAAAATTATGGAAAAAAATTGTCCATAAATTTTCTCAACCAATGTGAAAATGTAATTCCCATTAAAAAAAAGGATTAGAATATAAGATAGGTAAAATTTAAGTATTATACAACATTATAAGATTTTATAATCATTTACCTTTCCCTCGAAAATAAAAATAGAAAAGGTTTTTAATTTAAAATTTGAAAACACACGTACTCATCAATCATATGGTTTTCAATTGAATTCTAATTCTATGTTATATGTCTCATCTAATTTTTTTTTTTTTTTTAATTTTTGAATCAAGTGAGTTAATTCAATGCAAAATACAAAGAATCCAATATAAATGAACTATACAAAACTTGATCATATATTTAATTATATATCTAAAATTAGAAGAATAAAGAGTTTAAAATATTATACTTTCAATGTGATTTGTTTGTCGAGTTAAAAATAATTCAAATTTATTAAATTTTTACATAATACTATGAACAGTACTTATTTATTAACTAGAAACTTTTATATATATATATATATATATATATATGGTGTGTGTATGTGTGTGTTTTTTAATTGTATCTATCTAAACTAAGCATATATTTAAAGTCAAAACTAAGAGAAAATCCAATTAAATTTCAAATTGGAGTCTAATGTTGTGTCATGACTCAAGTGTCCAATTTTAGTTTTTAATTTTTTTTCCAAGTGAGTTAATTGAGTGCAAAATCTAAAGAGTCTAAAATTAATAACCATAAAAAATTAAAATCATCATTGTCTATGCACATCACCCTTTGCCTCCTTAATCAATCTCAGTTAGAGTAAAGCAAAAAAAAAATACAAAACACGCATGTTATACAAATATATGTAGTTATAGATATATGACCATTAAAAAATCAACAATTAATTATAGGCTATATACTTATAGTTGCATGAATTTATGTAAATTCATATCTACATGCAATACAATAACATAAATAGGTCCAGACCCTACATAGGATTTTCATTTGAATTTTGACTCATGAAATATTTATGTTATCCTTAATGTGGAAACTAAAGTTTTTTTGTTTTTTATTTATTTGTTGTATACTACTTGAGAAATACTCAATTAAGGGTGTTTAGTTTGAAGAAAATTGATTTCTAAAAATACTTTTTGAATTTACGAGTCTTTAGGATGAGGGAAAATGTTGGTTAATCAGAAATTGTTTTTCGGTTGACTGTAGAATAGAGGCACTTATGGTAGAAATTTGTTTACACTTTCATTCTTTGTAAAACCATTTCCACCTCATTCAAAACTTACTAACCGAACCTCCAACCCCCTACTGCCTACCACCCAACATCCACCCCCACTAATGTCCCCAATTTCTGGTGGCCAACCACCGTCGCTAGTGGGCACAAGTGGTTGCTTGCCGCCACCACTATTGGTCTCCTATCCTGAGTCTTTTTTTTTTTTTTTTAATTTTCATTTATTATTTTATATGAGAAAAAGTAAGAAAATAGTAACAAAAAAAATATATGTTTTCCATACCATTTTCAAAAACACAACAAAACACTTGAAAATAATTTTATGGTCCAAAAATATTGTCCACCAAACCAAACACAACCTAAATTATCAAAACCTGAGAACATGAGATGTTCTCAAAATATCGTGTTTGATCACTCAAAATTGAGAATTGCAACTAAAACACTTTTTTTTTTTGAACAATGTAACCAAACTTTTTTTTTACCCACAATTTGTAGCACTTAAACACCAAAAACTATGGCCTAAACTCTACTTCATATCCCCAAAAAAAAAAAAAATTTACTACTAAACAAGCCTTAGTATTTTAATAACCACCCATTAGTAATTAATGGAACCAGGAATTGTTGTTTGGGTGGGCCAAGCTTAAACTATGGTATTGCAATTCTTGAAAAACTCAGAATGAGAAGAAGCATGAGCAGAAGAAGTAGAAGGAGAAGAAGCAGAAACAAAAAAAGAAGATCTAATACTATATATTTTAATCAAATTAATGATAGTTTAATATATTGATATGTACCTGAAGAGTGAGGAAAAAAACTTAGTGTACTTTAGTATATTTTATTTATATGATACTATATATTTTAATCAAATTAATGATAGTTTAGTATATTGATATGTACCTAAAGAGTGAGGAAAAAAACTTAGTGTATTTTAATATATTTTATTATAATGATAGTTTATTAAAAAAAACTAACATGGCTCTGCCACTGAGAAGAAGCAGAAAGAAGTTTTTTTTTTTTTTTGAGGTAAACAATAGAAACTTTATTAGAAGAGAAAACTATGAAAACAACACCCAAGATGGCTCTTAATGTGGTCATTCTCAAAAAAAAAAAAAAAAAAAAAAAAGAACTAACATGGCTCTGCCACTAAGAAGAAGCAGAAAGAAGTTTTTTTTTTTTTTTAGGTAACCAATAGAAACTTTATTAAAAGAGAAAATTATGAAACAAAGTAACAATATCTAGGGCCCAGGAGAGGAAAAACTTACGCAATTCATTTGATCAAGAAGAAGAAGAATAATTTATACCTTTAATGTGAGGTAGTTTCAACTTTGTAGCAAAGTAAATGAATGAAGAAGAAAAATAATTTACATGAAAATTGTTGTCTCAGTAATTCAATGGTAGTCTAAGGGTTTCACAAAGTGTGACTTGCTTTTGCTCAAAACTAATATGGTGACACACTGAGAGATACGAAAGTTTTCCAACGGAAATATGTTATTCCATTTTATATAAAAACTTTTCCGATAAGTGGAGGCGTGAAAATTGATACGGTGACATACTGAGAGATACAAAAGTTTTCTAACGGAAATATGTTATTCTATTTTAAAAGTTTTCCAGCGGAAATATGTTTGGTAGTCAAAGAGTTTCACAAAGTGTGAGTTCCTTTTTTTGTTGAGAACTGATGTTGTATGACGTATGACAATAAGAACATACTAACACAATAAGAGATACGGTTCTATATTATTCTATTTTAAATATAAAAGTTTTCAAATAAGTGGAATCGCGAGGGACGGCAAACCCCGAAACATCAAAAAGAAAAACTCAACTAAGAAGAAAGTAAAAAAAGAAGAAGAAGAAGAATTATTTAGTGCCTTTAATGTGAGGGAGTTTCAACTTTCAGTAGCAAAGAAAATGAGTGAAATTTTTTGTCTCAATAATTCAATGGGAGTCAAAGAGTTTAAAGTGTGAGTTCCTTTTTTGCTGAAAACTGATCATGTATGATGTGTGGCAATAAGAACATACTGGCACATTAAGAGATACAGTTCTATATTATTCTATTTTAAATATAAAAGTTTTCAAATAAGTGGAGTCGCGAGGAATGCAAACCCCAAAACATCAAAAAGAAAAACTCAACTATGCAACCCATACGCCTACAAATGATTTCTCAGTGTGTCACCATATCAGTTTTTAGCCAAAAAAAAACAACTCACACTTTGTGAAACTCTTTGACTACCATCAAATTATTGAGATGAAAATTTTTTCTTCTTCACCCATTTTTTTTGCTACAAAGTTGATACTCCCTCACATTGAAAGTATAAATTCTTCTCATTCTTGATCAAATGAATTGTGTAAGTTTTTCCTCTCCTGGGCCCTAGGTTTCTCTTTTAATAAAGTTTCCATTGTTTACCTAAAAAAGAATGACCTTCTTTTTGCTTTTTAACAACTTAAATATTACAATATTTTATTTATATGATACTATAGGATAATGCACAAAAATCATCCTCACACGTGCCAATAGATGTAACTGAAGAACAAAAGAGAAGTACCAATCAAAAGGCATCGGTGGGGTACCTGTCAAAGACCTTCCGAAGGTTAAATCAGTAACAGAAGAATCTCTAAAAACTCAAGAGTGTAAGAGATAGGGAGAATTCATGTACTTCAAAGAGGGTAAGGTTTGTGGTTTATATAGTGGTAGAGGGATGACCCAAATCCCTTGATACGGGGGAACTTCCTTGTAGAGAGAAGGATCCCAAGATGCTCGCGATCACCTTTCCATATACAAAAGATCTAATTGTGTGGTAGGGTCTGGTTAGTCTTTACGCAAATAATTTCCATGTAAGGATGTGTGAGTAGGCCCCATGCAAGTCCCATGGAAACCCTAGGGTGATGGATTGTTGGGATTGGAAATTGCCTGATCTGTCAACCCACGGGGTTGGTCATCCCTTTTGGGGTCATCAGGAATCATCCTCATCACTATATATTTTAATCAAATTAATGATAGTTTAGTATATTGATATGTACCTGAAGAGTGAGGAAAAAAACTTAGTGTATTTTAGTATATTTTATTATAATGATAGTTTAGTATATATTATTTAAAAAATTTAGCTCCTCCAACTCCTTATGTGGTCCTCAAAAAAAAAAAAATAATAAAAAAAAAAAAGCTCTGCTTTTGAGAAGAAGCATAAAGAAGTTTTTTTTTTTTTTTTAATAAGTAAACAATAGAAAATTTATTAAAAAAGAAAACTATGAAACATTGTAACAACACCTGGCTCCTAACGTGGTCCTTCTAAAAAAAACCCTCCTAACATGGCTCTGCCACTTAGAAGAAGCAGAAAGAAGTTCATTTCTTTTTTTTCTTTTTTTTTGAGGTAAACAATATAAACTTTGTTAAAAGAGAAAGCTATGAAACAAGGTAACAACACCTAGGGCCCAGGAGGGGAAAAACTTACGCAATTCATTTGATCAAGAAGAAGAAGAAGAATAATTTATACCTTTAATGTGAGAGTTTCAACTTTGTAGCGAAGAAAAAGAACTTGAGTGAAAATTTTTGTCTCAAAAATTCAATGGTAGTCAAAGCGTTACACAAAGTGTGAGTTGCTTTTTGCTAAAAACTGAAATGGTCAAAGACAGACGTAGCCTTGGGCGGGCGGGCAGGCGGGCACCCCGGGGGGGGGGGTGTGGCCCCCAAAAAAATTCTTAGTATGTGTGTACACAAAGAAAAATTTCAATTTGTCCCAAAATATGCAATCTTGGCCCCCTCCCTCCAAAATAATTATAAATTGGTCCATGAAATCTAAAAGTATATGTTCTATGCTATCCCAGTATCCCTTTTGCCCAGTTGCCTAAAAAATAATTACGATAACCTTTGGATAATAACCAAAAAAAAAAAAAAAAAAAGCACAAATTTGGTCCAAAGAAACCCAATTGCCCAAAAACTAATATGAATTATCTGTAGACAAAGAAACCCAATTGTCCCAAAAATAACATGAATTACTTGTAGACAAACTAATATTGACAACAAAAGTAAAGCACAAATTTGACATTATCAAATGTATGATTTTCAGTTCACATAGTGTGAATTGTGAAGTGCTTATTGTTATATTTTTCAAGTTACTTTTTAAAAAGTTTTTAGTTGTGCTTGCTGTAATAATAATGTTTTTTTAATTAAAAAAAAATCATATAATGAGTTTGCTGTAATAAATTGCTTGGTAATGTTTCTTTTTAAGAAATGAGAGAAATTTGTCAATCTTATGTCAAAGTATTATTTAAATGGTTAGGTAGATGTAGGATAAATTCCTTATAATTAATTATTGTTGCCTTTTTTTTTAAGATGATGGAAAAATAATGTTCAATTTTGATTTTTTTTAATTACGAAATATTCTAAATAATTTAGAAATTAACATATCGAAAATGCAGTATTGTCAACATTTAGTTTGATGTCTCAATTTCTAAAATCCATCAAATAAATTTTTGAAAAATCACCATATATAAAATTGGTTATAGTTCATTATAGAATAATCTAGAATTACCACAAATATATTATGATGTTAATTAACACAATGCAAATTAACAAGCTTATGTTAAGTTTGGTCTATACCAATTTTTTTTTATTTTTTATTTTTACTTTGGCCCCCCTCATTTTTGAATCCTGGTCCCGTCCCTGGAAATGGTGACACATTGAGGGATCTTTAAGTGAAATTTTTTGTAAAAGAAATGAGTGAAGAAGAAAAAGAATTTAAGTGAAATTTTTTGTCTCAATAATTCAATGGGAGTCAAAGAGTTTTACAAAATGTGAGTTGCTTTTGGCTTGCAAACTGATATGGTGACACAGTGACAGATATGGAAGCTTCCCAACGAAAATATGTTATTTAATTTTATATAAAAAGTTTTCCAATAAGTGGAGGCATGAAAATTGATATGTTGACACACGGAAAGATACGGAAGTTTTCCAACAAAAATATGTTTGGTAGTCAAAAAGTTTCACAAAGTGTGAGTTCCTTTTTTGTTGAAAACTGTTGATGTATGATGTTTGGCGAACAACCTTTCCAAATAACAATAAATATCAAAAAATTTAGTTAGTCGTCACGTTTCAAAACAATACTGAAAACTAGTATCTCGTGTGTCTAAAACTCGAGTTCCAAGATAAAACTCGAGTTTCTAAGTCTCGATTTGTAAGCGAATGGGTCTGATGTGAAAAAAAATCCACATGAAAATCGAGTCTTAAAGACTCGATTTCTATAAATTGTATAAAAACGTTGCTATAGGGTTTTAAAACGTCACTATAGGGTTTAAAAACGCCACTATAGGGCTCCGAGAACCTGGTATCATACTTATAAAAAAAAAATTTGTAAGAAAACGTTGTTATAGGGTTTTAAAACGTCACTATATGGCCTAAAAATGCCACTATAGGGGAAATTTTTTTTGCATGGAACTTGAGTCTTAAAGACTCGAGATCTATGTGGCATTTTCAGTCCAAATCGTCCAGCCAAACACTTGCAAAGCGAGTTTATAAAACTCGGGTTTTAATATGGATTTCAAGTTTCTAAAACTCGAGATGCTATTTTTCTTAAAACTTTGAAACGTTGCCTAACTTACTACTTTAAATCCCTATTAACAGCTATTCTGCACATTCCCTCGATGTTTGGCAATAAGAACATATTGAGCTACTAAGGAGATACGGTTTTATATTATTCTATTTTAAATATAAAAGTTTTCAAATAAGTGGATTTGTGAGGGGCACAAACCCCAAAACATCAAAAAGAAAAACTCAACTAAGAAGAAAGTAGAAAAAGAAGAAGGATTTAAAAAAAAAGAAAAAGAGTAGGCATAATTCTCAGGAAGTGAAAATAATAATAATAATAAATAATGCCTTAAAAGGAGCACACGTCCAAGAAAGCAGGCAAAAAAAGAAAAAGAAAAAGAAAAAGAGACAATGGGATGAAATTAGTGCAATGGGTAATTTTGTCATTTATGCATAAAACTCCTCCCACACTATTTTTTCTCCATTTTGGAGAGACAAGTTTTAGGTGGGCCCGGGTGGAAAATGCCTGGGCCCCACCAAAAATTTTCCTTTCCCTCCCTCCTTACCAAACAACAACCTTTCTCATTTTCTTTCCTATTTTCTCTCCAAATTTTTCCATCCTCCCTAAAATCCACCCATCCAAACATAGTGTTAATGTGAGGGAGTTTGAACTTCCAATAGCAAAGAAAATGAGTGAAGAAGAAGAAGAAGAAGAATTTAGTTCCGTACTAAAGAAAATGAGTGAAAATTTTTGTCTCAATAATTCAATGGCAATCAAAGAGTTTCATAAAGAGTGAGTTCGTTTTTTGCTAAAAACTGATCATGTATGAAGTGAGGCAATTAAAACAAAATTTTTCCACCAAAGAGCAAGCCAAAGACGAAAGAAGAACAATATTGATGGGCTGTATGATAGGGAAGGAGAGTGGCACACAGATGAGGATAAGATAGCCACCATAGCTGAGGAGTATTACAAACAACTCTTCACTTCTTCCAATTCACTTGATATGGGAGAGGTGATTGGTTCCGTGGACCGGGTAGTGACAGAGGACATGGCCCAAGACTTGATTCGCCCTTACACAGCAGATGAGGTAAAAACCGCTCTCTTCCAGATGCACCCATCCAAAGCATCGGGACCGGATGGTATGTCACCCTTCTTTTTTCAAAAATTCTGGCATATTGTAGGACATGATGTAACTACTGCTGTATTATCTGTTTTACACTCAGGGAGATATCTAAAAAAAATGAACTACACACATATTGTACTCATCCCAAAAAAAAATGAGCCAGAATATATTACGGAGTTCAGACCCATTAGTTTGGGTAATGTTGTATCACGGATCATATCTAAGGTGTTGGCCAACCGGCTAAAGCCAATTTTATCTAATGTAATTTCTGACTCACAGAGTGCTTTTGTGCCTGGTAGAATCATTACAGATAATACTACAATTGCTTTTGAAATGCTCCATCGTATGAGAAACAAGACCAAAGGAAGAAAGGGCCACATGGCGGTGAAGCTTGACATCAGCAAGGCATATGATAGGGTGGAGTGGGAGTTCCTCCAACGGATAATGCAAAAGATTGGCCTCCCAGATCAGTGGTCAACCTAGCCATGGAAACTGTGCGTACCGCATCATACTCGACCCTCATTAATGGCGAACCAAGAGGCTTCTTCACACCGACCCGTGGCATCAAGCAAGGGGACCCTTTGTCTCCTTACCTATTCCTGTTATGTGCAGAAGGGCTCTCCTCCCTCATACGGTGAGCAGTCGATAGCCAGCTTTTAAAAGGAGTGATGTCATGCCAAGGAAGAGTAAGGGTTTCACACCTACTGTTTGCTGACGACAGTCTCTTATTTTGTGAGGCAACAATTGAAGAATGCCGAAATCTGCTAAACATACTAGAAAAGTATGAGAGAGCATCGGGTCAAGCTATCAATACACAAAAAACTACACTCTTCTTCAGCCCGAACACAAAACTACCGATGAAGCTAGCTATTGGAAACATGCTTGGGGCTCAAATCATGACAAGCTGTGAGAAGTATCTTGGTTTACCAATGGTAGGAGGCAAATCCAAGGTGAGCACTTTCAGGGAGGTGCAGGAGCGGGTAACAAAAAAAGTGATGGGATGGAAGGAAAAAAATATCTCTAAGGCTGGTGGGAGGTCCTCATCAAGACGGTGGCACAAGCTATCCCAACTTACTCCATGAGCATGTTCAAAATCCCTAAAAGGATTTGTGATGACATTAACTCGGTATTAGCAAAATATTGGTGGGGCCAAACTCGAGATGAGAAAAAAATTCACTGGATCAAATGGAGAAAATTGTGCAACTTGAAAGATAGAGGTGGGATGGGGTTTAGAGACATCTATGCCTTCAATCTTGCTATGCTAGCCAAACAAGCATGGCGTTTGATCCAAGGAAGCCATTCCTTATTCTACAGAGTATACAAGACTCGTTATTTTCCTACGTGCTCCTTCATGGAAGCTGGATTGGGCTCCAACCCATCATATGTATGGCGCAGTTTGCTAGAAGCCAGGGATTTGATTAAAGTAGCAACGGTTTGGAAGGTGGGGGATGGGAAGAGTATCAAACTGGAGGACCACAGATGGCTACCTTACCCCCCTAAATTTCAACCAAATGCAAATTTGAGTTTGAGGGTGAGTGACCTCTTTGACCCATGCACCAAGCAGTGGCACACACATGTCCTTCACACGAATTTCATGCAATCTACTGTGGAGGACATTCAACGGATCGATCTCAAGGACACACAATCCAAGGATGAACTACTCTGGAAGGAAAATAAGAAAGGCATTTTCTCAGTTAAAACAGCGTATCAAGTCGCAATCCGGCAACAACAACAGGAACAAGGGGAGCCTTCATCAACTCGGGATGTTAGGAGGATGTGAAATCGTATATGGCAACTACACATACCCCCTAAGGTACGGAACTTTGTTTGGCGGGCATGCTCTGATATACTCCCTACCCGCACAAATCTCTGTCGTAGAAAGGTGCCATTGGACCCGGTCTGTGAAATATGTCAGAAACAGAATGAGACAGTGGCCCATGCACTCTGGAGTTGTCCTATGGCTAGAAATGTGTGGGCGCTGGTGTCAAGCAAACTACAGAAGCGTAGCTCGGAGGCGGAAGACTTCTACATTCTGGTGCGAGAATTAATGGCTGTGCTCTCGACGAAGGAACTGGAGGTATGGGCTATGGTTTCCTGGTCCATATGGAATGCTAGAAACAAGTGTCTTTTTGACAAAAAACAAGTTCAACCTTGCACGATACTGAGAAGTGCGGAGACACTGTTACAAGACTATCAGCGACTCTGTCAATGATTGCGTACAATGGAGATACAACGCCTACGGAAATGTCCTGGAGTTTGATAAATACTTTAAGCTTATTTTGTATTTGTTGAGGTCAGTACGTGACTATGGTGATTGTCTTAGTTAGGGGACATGCAGTTGCATGCATTGGCCCACGTATCCCCCACTAGTGTACTCAGGTGGATGGCTATGTAATACTTATACTAATAGTTTTGAATAAAATTCTATCGTTTACGTTCAAAAAAAAAAACATAATGACACACTAAGAGAAACGGTTCTATATTATTCTATTTTAAATATTAAAATTTTCAAAAAAGTGGAGTCTAAAAATTAAAAAACAAGTTGTATGCAAGTGTAAATTGAAAGCTAAGATAAAGGGCAATTGGAGAACAACAATTGGAACAGGTATTCTCTAATTATAAAGGAAGTGATGGCTTAGCTTTAAAGCTAAGTTATTAGCTTTCTTTTGAAGTTAGGGGAGTGGATAAGCCTATTCAAATAAGCTGGAATGGATTTGGGTTTGATCTCGATTTGAAATTTGAAAGGAAGTTGCAAAGGATGCTGAACTTGTGTTATCTTCTGCACCTATTTGGTTTTTTGGCTATAACTTTCAACATAAAATTATAATTGATTCAGAATTGGTATTTTATAAAGGAAATTTAATTCCCTACAACCTTTCTAGAAATAGAGGAGACCAAATTTCAATGTTTTCTAGGCAAAAAATGCAATTCAACTTGCTGCTGAAAATCGTAATATTTTTTGAAACATTTTTTGAAGGGAAATCATATTAATTCCGATCGGTAATATTTAGATTCCAATTAATACCGACAGTATTAATCATATTTCAATTATTACCTATTGGAACTAAAAATTTCTCAATTAATACTATACTAATAAGAAAACTAAATTATTGATCGGTAATAATTGGATTTAGCCAAAACCTTTATTTTTTTGAAATTTTTCATGAAATTGGCTTCTCTAATGTATCTTTCTTTTTCAAAAGAGCAAATAAGGTGCCAGAAAGGAATTTATCACAATCTAATTTAAATCTCAAATTTATTATCAGTTGTATAATGTATGCATATGAATACCCTTTTTCTTTTTCCTTTTTTAATTTAAAAAATGAAATAAAATGCAACCCAATCAAAAGAATACTTAATCAATTTTAAATTATTCTTGTTGGAACCAATCAAAACTAAGTGTTTAAAATCAGACATGATTAGGCCCATTGTGTAGGTGCATCACGACTATTAAAAATTGTTTTGATGATAACTTTTGATCAGGTGGTCTGATTGAGGTCTATTACATATCGTTGTGACCGTAAGAGTGTTAAGATTTGTTTTGTGTCACAAACTTGAAGATCTAAATGTTGAAATTACGATTATCACCTTGATGGACAATTACTGTTTTGCCCTTAATATCGGTTAAATCTAAGTTGTATGGTATGAAACTTGAAACTAATTCAGAGCAAGATTAAGCTACAAACTTCTAGAAAAATAAATATTCCTATAATTTGTTGAATAGGATACATTTTGCAAGTGTTAACGAAGAAAAAGTGTGTGTGATAGTGAAATGTGAACATTCTAAGCTGGAGTAGTACTTGTCCTTTAGAGATCAAGCCTAGCATCCCGGTAGATCCAGTACCTGCAAATTGATAAAACATAAAGTGATGATACTTATTAGAACCTCCAATCATCTCCACCACATAATACCTTGTGCTAAGGAAAAAGTGCTTAAAAAAAAAATATGTTTTAGATGTAGAGCTAAAAAATATTCCTTTATTCATTCCATTATCATTTTTGCTCCCTTGTAATGACATTTACTTAAGCACCCGAGCTCAGTTGTTGAAAATGAAACAAACAAAAAATTATAACTAAGAGCGATTAGAATCATAATTTTTTTTAGAATGATGGATATTCACAATACTTCTTCAGGCAATTTGATTTAATTTATTAAGCTTCGAAGGATGACAATACCTTATAAAAACCATCAAATAATGTATGTGTATAAATGAAACCTTAAACAAGTAAAATGCATATACGTATATTTTCAAGCATTGTGTCTTTTTAAGATTGTAATTATGAAGAAGGGAACTTCTTGAGAAGTGTGAATTCCTTATCTACATAAAGAAATCCTATTAGAATATATATATTGCAGAAATATTTAAGGAGATATGATTACAAATCTACACATGCACTCCTCAAAACACATCTTGCACAAACAATTGCTAATGACTACCTAAAAAAATGTTTATGACAAAATCAGTGTGAGCTTAGTTTTTTTCTCTACAACGGAGTAAAATCAAAGATGTAGCAATTTCTCATTCATTAGAGATTCTTAGTATTGTTTTTTCTTTAAATTTAGAGTTTTAGTTCATTCTTCAACACAATCTGAAGTCAAATTTAGGAACGTGATAGGGAGATGTTGTTGAGATTGATACTTGGGTGGATGCTGCTGGAAAAATAAGGAATGTGCAGGGATTGGATATTTTGAGATTACCACACCTAAGAGATCATAACTAGGGCAACAAGGTGCAGCATTGCAAGTCTTTTAAGTACTTAACAAGTTTATGCTATGTAATCTCCATGCAGCACTTGGGTGATCATGAACCAATAAACAGGAAGGTTATCTAAAAAATTCACCAGGAATCAACTAAACTAAATTTATGAATAAAGGAGACACAAGATGGAAACACTCTTCTAACATGTCTCAACCAAATAAGAAAATAATGAAAATATTTAAAAGATTACCCAGTGAAAATTTTATGATCTCATAAAAATTACCAGAGTTGGCCTCAATGATCACCATCTTCAGTGCCTCCACGATACCGATACATTGAATCTCCAATAGTTGTTGGTGGATTTGTTTCACTAGTGGCCAAAATTGAACATTTTTTTAGTATTGTGAACGAATTTAGCAGTGGCATCAAGCTAGGAGAATTATGTGGGGTTGAAATTTAGGAAGAAGTTAGCATTGAGTGATGCATATCTTGAGGTCTAAAATCTTGGACATGAACTTCTGATTGAATAGTATATGCAGTTCCATTATTCTTGAAGACATGGGTAAGATAAGATAAGGAGATGATTCTTGGAGTTTAGATGGATGATTATTCTTGAAGATGTGGTTAAACTCCTGCATATGCATTTTGTTCTTAGTTTCCTCCAATATTTCAATAATTTTCCTTATAAAAAATTGATATTTCTAGTGCTCTATTTGTATAGACAAAATAGAAAGGCAATAAGAATAGTGTAGTAATTTGATCATATATACTATTTGTATTTACAACTTTGAAAATTGCATGATATAATGACCAATATAGACAGACATATTTCATGCCCACACAAGAATGCAAAAATCATTTGATCCAAAAAAAGAATGCAAATATAGTGTGACAAATAAAAATGCAAATATCCTTCAATAAATTATTTTTACATTCTTTATTGTATGTTATTAAATTTGACCAAGAATACAATATTTCAAATCAATTTTTCCTCATATAATTTTAGAAAAGTAACATCAAAATTGCATTATAGTTAAATAATTAATGCACCACCAAAAATAATTAATATAAAAAAAGTCTGTGCCATCAAGATAATCCTTGATTTGCATCCTCTAGAATCCAAAGTTTGTGCCATCGAATTTTTCTATTCCAGACACCTTTCTTGTTTCCTCTACCATTTCTCCCACTCAAACCTAACCTTAGGCTTTGATACCAATTAATGAGAATATGTACGAAATTATCAGATCAGTGAGATGCAAAAATAGAGGAAAAAATATACACCAAAGAAAAATAATCACACACAAGATAGTATTTACGTGGTTCGGCAATTTGCCTACGTCCGCGGAGTTGCAGGGATTTCACTATTCTCAAGGAAAAAATACAAAGTGCGGCAGTACAGTTTTCTCTCTCAAAAACAACATCAAAACCCTAATCTTTAAAACAACAGTTTTTATATCCTGCACATAGGATTCACAATGGGTTACGACTCCACTCCATAGACTAAGCCTCAGAAAATCACCCATTAAAAACTGTAACAATATTATTTCAAGTTTGGTTATAATCCAGATCAAACACAACTAGGTTCCACAAAGCCCAACAACACTTATCTTTCAGAATTCGTCAAATGCCCAATCTTACTTGTCTAAACTCGTTTCTCTCACTAAATGGAAATTGGCTCTTCAATATAAGTTTAAAATAGTTTTATTTGGCCAAATATTTTGTGAAATTTTATTATTGAGCAAAAACAACCTATATTTGAATGGAAGTTACAAGTAGGTAAAGCCTATATTTATGTGGTTCGGCAATTTTCCTATATCCACGAAGTTGCAAGGATTTCACTATTCTCAAGGAAAAAATACAAAGTGCGGTAGTATAGTTTTCTATCTCAAAAACAATATCAAAACCCTAATCTCCAAAACAACAGTTTTTATATCCTACGCACAGGATTTACAATGGGCTATGGCTCCACTCAATGGACTAAGCCTCAGAAAATCTCTCATTAAAAATTGTAACAATATTATTTCAAGTAGGGTTATAATCTAAATCAAATACAACTAGGCTTCACAAAGCCCAACAACACTCATCTTTCAAAATCCATCAAATGCCCTATCTTACTTGTCTAAACCCGTTTCTCTCACTAAATGGTAATTGACTCTTCAATGTAAGTTTAAAATAGTTTTATTTGGCCAAATATTTTGTGAAATTTTATTATTGAGCAAAAATAGCCTATATTTGAATGGAAGTTACAAGTAGGTGAAGGCTTCTACGTTAAAACTAGGGCTATGCATCAAACCCACCTACTTGGCAAAATTAACTTAACTTAACCCATTCCAATGTCTTGAGTTGGTTTTCATAGGTTGATGGGTTGGGTCAGGTTAGAATTTTATTTTGAGCTTTGAGTCAAGTGTGGTTTGGGCTGATAGTTTTTCTGGTCTATTGAATCCAACTCAATTAGCCATATGTATAATTTAAGACTCTGGGCCAAAATGGTATTAGCTTAAGGTTTTTTTTTTTTTTTTTTTTTGGAACAAAAATTTTAGAAACAATATTAACTTTATAAGGCTAAATATGGTACTTTGCATATTAAAAAAAAAAAACCCTAGGTATAGTTAAGGAGATTAATTTTTCTCACCAAGTTTAAAAATTTAAACATGTGCACTGACCAATAAAACGTAAGTAATATTTTTTTAATGGCAATTAAATTTAATACAAATAAATTTTTTTATTTAATTGAGAAATCTACTTTACTGCACATGACCTTATTATTTTTGAGTTGTTATAGGGCCATTTGCACACCAATAATTATTGGGTTATTTGCATCCCCCCCCCCCCCAAAGTGTATTTTTAATAATTTCATTCCTAAATATTTCAAAAAACAACAAGGAATAGTATCGCTTTTGATAATAACTTATCGTTAACCTGTGCATAGTTAAATAAAAAAATAATTAATCAAACTCATGGTAAAAGAAAAGGCTAAAGGAATCGATAAGAGGTTGATTCGTCGATCAAGAAAAAACCTAAAAGAAGGAAAAAAAGAAAGAAAAAAAAGAAAGGGAAAACTATCTACAAAGAATTGCAATTGTTTGTATGTTTACCTGGCTTGGCTCAAAGCCAGAATCCAAATTTAATTTTGCAACAATAAAAACATACAACTTCATATTAATTGTAAATCAACCTCACTACATGAATCTAATTTTCGCTCTATTGTATTTTTGGAGATCATGCTCCTAAACATTCAATGTGTCAAGAATTTCAATAAAAAACACTATTGCCACATCTATCTTTGTTCTAGACATTTAATTTACACATAAGCCAAAAGCAATTGCAATTAGACAATCTTGACCTAAGCATTCTCCTTCTAAAATCTCATCTCTTTCGATTAAACCTGCACGTCAAAAGTGATTTCTAGCAAATATTACATTTACACAAAATCTAAGCAACCTAACTCACCTTACATCTTATAATTAAGCTATTAAAATCTTATAATTTCATTTTCCAAACAATAGCGTCTTGTTCATTGAAAGGTCATTCTCAATGCACAAAACTTTTGTTCATTAAAATGCATATGAGTAGGTTTTGCCTTCCATAGTTGTGTGCTCTTACTATGTAGGAAAAAGAAAAATAAAAACACCTTAGACTTTCTTGGATTTTGACATCTTATAACATTGCACATCATCAAACAAAATCAGCATGAGATAATGTTATTTCTATGAAGTGAAAAAATCTGAAACAAAATTAATGTGTAAAATTCTAAATAGAATTACAATTCAACCGAGCATCAATAGTTGCATGAAATTAAAACAAAAGATTCAAAAGCAGAACTCCAAGCTTTTTGTCATACAAGCAAAATCACAAATTCTCTTTCTAAATAGCCCGCATTTCCTACATTTTTTTACAATAATTGAAAGAATAAAAAGAAAAAAAGCTCTAATTTATTTTGATTCAAATGCATGCTAGGGGGACATTATTCTTAGTAATATCACAGTTTACAATTTTGTCAACATGATTCACACACACATGTGAAAATTCTCTCTCAAACCTCTCTCTGAATTTTAATAATTACTAATACTATTTATTTACATCATTGGTATTGAATTTGAGTTGGATGATAAATAAAAAAATTCAATACCAATGATATAAACTTTTTTTTCCTACAAAAGAAACAAAAACGTTGAATTTTTGGCTTGAGTGAAACTTACAAAATGCAGATTGTGTTTGAACAAAGTAAATTAGCCAAACAAACTCTTAGAATCATAAGGAAGAAAGGACAAACACAAGCATCAAATCATCAACAACGGGTTATTAGCTTCCAAAATTAAAACTTTAACTCCTAATCCTTTACAGCTAAGACATAGGCATAAGTCCACGCTAAACTCAAAAAAAACTAAATACAAAAGCTGCTGCTGCTCTTGGCCTAGTATGCGGAGCACTTATCCTAAAATAACTAAGATTGCTGAAAATAATAACATGTAGACAGTCTTTCAATTGAAATATTTACCTCGGGTTTAGAATTTGCTCTTTAAAGAAGGCTGGCTTCAATTGCAGATTCTTTGATTTTAGCGTTGGGATTCAGATTTTGCTCTCCAATCTCCAATCAATCTCTCAAGAGAATGAGTCGCATAATAGGTCAAGTCGGGACCGTGGGTATTAATTTTTTTTAGGTTTATTAGGTTTTGTGTATTATTGGGTTTTAGAGAAAAAACAAATCAGAATTTTTGTTTTTTTTAAATGATGTGGAAAATTGTGGTGCCAACAGAAGTTTCGGTTTTATAAATATTATTACTAGTCGCTAACCCGTGCGATGCACGGGATAGTTAAACAAAATTTATACACATTCACTTTTATTGGTACAATCATTTAAAAATAATTCTAACCAATGCCCAAATGTAAGAGACATATTGACTTACTATTTAAAGTAGCCTTCTGAAAAATTTACACCTATTGTGCAACTGAGCCTTAATTTCTCATCAACAATAAAAACATGGAAATTCAAAATATGGAAAGAAAATAAAAATTACAACAATTAATTCCATTATCTTTCATGCTATACTTTGTAATTGTATGGAATTAAGTCAACTCAATTTAAGTAGTTGTAATAAAATTGGCTTCTACTATTCTCTATTCTATAGAGATATGAACATATTGAATTTCTCAAACAATTACCGGTATTACAATAAAATGATTTATTATTGAAAATAAGAAATAAAGAAAATCTGTCTATAGCTTAAGAAACACAATATACTAAAATTAAAGAGATAAAATTTTCGGAGGACAAAATATTATAGATAATTTTAGAAACAGATTATACACTTAAAAAGGTTAGTAATTTATAGCACTTACCCCCCACTATTAGTATACAGACACCAAGTGCGGTCATCGTAACCCTTTGAAAGAACTTTCCCAATTGGACCCTATCAAAAAAAAAAAAAAAAAAACACCCAATTCACAAAATTGATCTAAAAGGGTCTAAAAAGCATACAAAATCAATTCAAAAAACAAAAATATGAGACAAAGTAATTACTTTTCGCAGCCAATGAAATCGTCTTTTGTATTACTATTCCAAACTGCAACACTTATCTCTCTAAGACCTTCAATTAATGAAAATACAAACTTCTCTTGGAATACCAGAGTATTATGACCATCTATACACACAAAAAAAAAAAAAAAAAAAAAAAAAAAAAACAAAATCAGCACAACTCACTATAACTCTATAGAAGCCTCAAAAATATAAAGAGAAATTAAAGGGGTTGAATTTGATATTTATGTTTGGAGAGAGGGAGTTTGCAGAAACTGTAGCTTTATATTTCTTAACTTGAGAGAGGGGTAAGGTTGCTAGGGTTTTGAGGTGTTATAATGTTTTTATTTTTATTTTTTATTTTTTAGATATTATGCTAACATGGAAAATTATGGTGCCAGCAAAGGTTTTTAAATATTGTGCTTATTTTTTAAATATTATGTTGACGTGGAAAATTATGGTGCCAGCAGAGGTTTCAGTTTTATATATATACTAATTATAGGCTCGTGTGTTGCACGGTTTTATGAAAAAACTTATAAAATAAATGTATAAATAATTATATGTTTTAATAGATTCAATATATATAAAAGAAAAAATTATCAAGTGTAAATAATTATCTCACTAAAATAAGGGGTAAGATTTCTTCCTAAAACTAAATTAAATTGATAATTCCAAATTGAATTTTAAATTGATAATTATTTTAAAAAAAGTACTAAACAATTGATAAATCTAAAATTAATATAATCTTGATAATAATATAAATTAAAATTTAAGCTGATAATTCAAGAATACACGTGTAGAACATCTTGATAATTTGATGTAACATTAAAATCAAATAAGAAAATTGTTAAAATTAATCTATTAATTCTAACCATATTTATTCATTAATTCTAAGACCCTAACCCTAAGCATATAAATTAGATCAAAGCTAAGAAAATTAATTTAAACAAAAGGCAAGCAATACACAAAACTTAATCAATTTAATAAAAACAAAATACAAAAATGAAGAAGGAGCCTTTAGAAACTTGACAATGTTTTCGAATGTTTTGAATTCATTAATTAAAATCACATGAAGACAAAAAACCAATAATAACACTAAAGAAAATAAACAAAATGAAAATAATAATAATAAAAGAAGAAAGAATGCATACCTGCATTGTCATAGGATTTATGCATTCACATATTGAAATAAGTTTCACTCCAAAAAGGATATATAGGGTTATATATATTGGTGGAGTTCCATTTAAAATATAATTCATTTAAATCTAATTGAAATTAAAGATATCTAATCAATGTGTTTGTTTTTATCCCATAAAAATTGGAATTAAAAAAAAGTCATATGAATAGAATAAATAAAAAATAAAAAAAAGCTGATTCAACATAACGTAACATATAAAAAAAATTTAAAAAAAAAAAAAGAGAGAGAGAAAGAGAACGTGGTTGATAGCTATAAGGAATTTTGATATTTATATATATATATATATATATATATTAAATGTTATTAATGTAGAAATTATCAAATTAATGGAGATATATACTGTTTTTTAGAATAGATAGAGTTTATCAAATTATTGGAGATATATACTATTTATTGGGATAGATTTATATTAATTACCTCTTGAAGAATTTGGATTGTGCTTATCCCTTAATAATCAAGTTTTGTAGCTTGATATTCTGATAAAATAATGTTAATTTAATAATATTAAAATTTAGAAAATTTAGATGATAAATATTATCTAAATTAAATTTTTGAATGTTAAATATTATCCCCTAATTTAATAAATATATCCTAACAAATAAAACAATGTTAATTAGATGATAAATATTATCTAAATTAAATTTTTGTATGTTCAATATTATCCCTTAATTTAAGAAATATATCCTAACAAATAAAAAAATAATGTTAATCTAATTTAATTTAATGATAAAAATGAATTAGAGTCCTGATAGTATACTATTCCTTTTTAGTTCTTTAAAAATCTAAAAATTTAATAAAATTTTTGCAATTTGGTGAAGCCACATGATATTTTGATAATATAATTAAATTGAATAACAATTAAAATGAATATTATGTAAGTTCAAGTTGGGCATTTTTATAAAAAAAAAAAAATATTATAAAATATTTTAAAAACTATGGCAAATTGTAAAAATAGTATAACAATTATTAATGAAATCTCTCTCTCTCTCTCTCTCTGTATATAAGATAAAAAATATATATCTATTTTTTTAAAATCTAAAAAATAATTGAATTTTGTATAATTAAAAAATAAGAGAGTTGCATGATCCTTTACCTCTTGAAACCTTGCTTCCAATTAAGAAATCTCAGAAAGAAGTCTTGTGTAATATTCATCAAAATCCTTCCTTCTTTTTAGCACATTTTTTTATGAAAGAAAATTAGCACATAACACATTTGTTAAAAAAAGAGTGCAACACCGAAAACATGTACAATAAACTAAGTCAACCTATCCGAAATAAAATCTATTAACTGAATTAGCGTATATACAATAGCTTAAAAGTAAATTTTTCCAAACTCAAATCATTCTAAAATGAAAACAATCGAAAACTCTAAATATGAAATTAGTCTTTCATTTAAATATTTTATATGTTCTCTAATCGTCTAACACTTCTATTTGGTCCTCCACTTTCTCTTTTTTTATTTCTTTGCAAAACAGAAAAAATACAAAAGTTATTTTCTTCTTAAGGAAAATAAAAATAGTGTGAAGTTTTAAAAAAGAACCAAATAATATTTATTTGTACAATTGTACTTACTTCTTCACAATCTTTCTTTTCTTTACTTCGGCACAGATTTTTTCTTCAATTGCTTCATTTCCATTTTTAGCCCCTCTTTTTGTTGTTTCCTATAATCAATTTGATGCAATATGTCATTATGTGCTAATATATTTTTTCCTCAATATATTTTTTTGTTCTTATCTTCTAAAAAAAAATCATGCAATTTAAGAAGATAAGAACAAAATATATATATATATATATATATATATATCTATCTATAAAAATTTATGAAAGTGTACGTGAAGCTTAAGAATATATATTTTTTTTCTTAATGGATGAGAAGAGGTTAAGTTGATATTAAATTATCAAGTTCTTGTGTCTATCAAACTTTATCTAAAGAAGTGATTTCAAATTAAAATTTTTATCAACTTAGAAATTATAGGAAAAAAAGATAAGAACAAAAAAAAATTATATTTATTTTTCAAAAATCTATTAAAATTTCTACAATTTGGTGCTGCCACTTGGCGCAACCACGGCGTCTAAGCCCAACTTTTATTATATATAATATGATATATATATATATATAGATTATTATTATTATTATATATATAGATAATAATAAAACATAAAAAGGGTCTTTTTTTTTTTTTTTTTTTTTTCAGGAAACCCAAAACTCATCGGTCTTTATTTCTAAAGAACTTGTCAAATTTATACAAATCCACCAACATTTCAAAAGCATAAAAATAGTACCACGACTGAAAACAAGGACTCCAAAGTCCAAACAACTCTTATGTACATGATTTTGCATTTGCATCAACTTCTAACTCTTTATATATTTTGATCCAATCTCGCTTTGGTTTAGATTTACCTCTGAATTCTCTTTTCTCTTGTATAAATAATTAACGTGGTGTGTAAATTGAGTTATAACAATAACAAAAAAATCTCGCTTCCTCTTCTCCTCTCCAACTGACATTGCCATGGATTACCATGTAATCAAAGAGTTGAGTTGTGGGTAGCTCTGTAAGGCATAAAAACAACAACTCTGGATCATCTTCATGACAGTGTATTAGTGGAAATTTTGATTTGGCTACCTTTAAGGTCGGTATTTCAATGTAAATCCGTCTCAAGTCGCTGGTTCTATTTAATCTCTACTTCCTATTTTGCTAACCACTTCAATAGCCACTGCTCTTCAATGCATCCACATCCGCCCTTTACCTTGTTCATCCAGAAAATTGTGATCTCTTCTTAATCCAGTACACAACAGCAACAATAAGAGTGTTGTCATTGTTGAAGCTGTCGAGGAAATAATATAATATATAGAGATACACTTTAACCCAAAAGGCCCAAGCCCAATGGGTATGTGCTCAATTATGTTATATTAACCATTCATTCTTCTCATCTTTATTTAATAAGGGACTTTACTTACACGTATAACTCAATAATCTCCCCCTCTCGTGTGAGTCTACCTCTCTATGGGCTTCAAGACCTCTCTGTGGGTCATGAACAAGTCCTACTCACTCTCCATTGCCTAATGGGCTTTTCACTTCATCAACTCGTCATCCATAGGTCTCTTGTATGCCATCCATGGGAACCACATGTCAACCCCGCACTCACATCCATAGGAACCCCGCAAATCCATGTCCATGGAAGCCTTGCATCACACCATTATTTAGCACCATTAGCAATATTCATTTTTTTTTTCTCCTCCATGATCTTTGTGTGTGGGCCGTTTAGGCTTTCTCTGTCCCCATTGGGTAGGGACCATGAACACCTCACCACCTTCGCCGCACAGTACCATGGGCTCTGATACCACTTGTCGGGGAAATAAACACCTTGGGGAGCTTTCTTGAGTAAAAGGCCTAACCTTAATAGGTATGTGTTCAATTATATTATATTAACCACTCATTCTTCTCATCTTTACTCAATATGGACTTCACTCACACGTGTAATCCAACAGAAGCTTCATGTAATGACTTGCTCTTATGTAGCAGTAGAGTTTAAGCCTCCATTTCAATTGACATTTTATGTGGTAAATCCAATTACTAAGCAATGGGTGGTAAAGGAAATTAAAGTAAAGACATTCATATCCGAAATAGGTGAATGGAGTGAGTCAGTGGTGTTGTGTCCAGGTGACTTTGGCCGTCGTGGTGTTCCTTATAAGAATTTTCTTTTTTGGTGGGATAATAGTTGTGGCCGCCTTATCTGGTTCGATCCATATGACCGTGAATACTATCGTTTCTTTGAGCACCCTATAAAGTTGGATCCATATCACAGTATTGAATGTCATGGAGAGTAAGCTGATTGCTTACGTCAATGTCAAATTTCAAAAAATCCACTTGGAGCGTGTCACGGTTGCCTGAGGATATGTCAAATTTTAAAGAATTCACACATGATTTTACGCCTTTGGGAGCTCAAAGACTATGATGATAATGGAGGAGGTAAATGGTGCTTGGAGCACGAGATGCATTTTGATGAGATGGTTTTGGAAAAATATCCTCAACTCAGAGAATACATAAATAGTGAATATTGTTCAATGTTAGTGGCTTATCATCCAAACGACAGGGACGTCGTCTATTTGATTATTAAATTTCTCAAATCTTGGACGCACGGTAATAATGTACAACAACTAATGGTTATATCATGCAACATGCGGAGAAAAACACTGGAAGTGATCTATGATAATCCATTCACGCCAGGAATTCGTAATCGTGTTATTTCTTACCGCAATTTATTCGATGTTTTCACCTTTGTGCACATGTGGTGGCCGACTCTGATAGCTTCACTCTCATAGAATGTCATCTAATTATGGTTCGCTTGCTTCCATTTGTGTATAATGATTTGTCTATATTTATTTATATTACTATTTCTATGGATAAAACCATAATCATATTTATATTTTATGGTTATTTGCTGATTTCTTTTTTATCTTTGTATTACCAAGTGTGTATCTTAGGTATTAGTAATACTGTTAGCATTGATTGTCACCTGTAATGCTAATTGTCTTACTCGGATTTCGCCTGCACATTGTTGGGTTTTTACTTGGCGATGCAAAAAGCGTAACATATGTGCAACAGCAGGGTGATAAGAATCTCAGTTTTGTCACTCAACTAATCCACTCGAGGAGTGCTGGTGTTGTAGACGTATAGTAGTTGTGAGACTGCCCGCCCCAATCTCTTAAAGCTGAAGGAAGGTATTAATGCAGGCTTTCCCTCTAATAGAAAACCCACTACAGGACAAATTTGTCCCTTGAAAAGCAAAAAGTAGGCCCTTTCTTTTTCAATAATAAGGACTAGATCTAATGTTGAAGCCGAGTATTGTGCCGTGGCATCAACTATTAGTGAACTTGTATGAGTTGGATCTCTCTGACTTAATTAAATTGGGATTTCAATCACAGAGAACCCTATGGACATGTTGTGTGAGAATCAGAATGCTACCCACATAGCCTCCAAGTAGGTCTTCTACCAGAGAACAAAGCTGTAGAGCGTGTGCGAGTAAACTTCCTTAATTATATTCAGTTTTAGAGTCATCACCTACCATTGGTGTGATTGAACACCTAGGTCTAATCAATTTTATCTCCTAAATTAACTAAGAAAACCCTAAAGCTCCTAAGCTAAACTAGGAAATAAAAGAACGTCTCGAACCAAAAATCATAGATTTAGAAGGTCGATTATGTGTGGGAAACATGTTAGGGATCCCACAACACCTATCCAAAAGGATATTACCTCATTTTGAATTTAATCTTAAAATTCACCATTTAAAGAGCAATTAAAATACTTGGCAATTTTCAATAGACAAAACAAACTAAAAAAAATATCAGCGTGGGACACTACAAAGGTTATTGTGGGTGTGTTATAGAGGTTGAAGGCTCAAAAGTTTGGGTAGAACTGGAGTTACAAATAAAATTTGTTACAGGCAAGTATGTTTTATCAAGTGAAAATTGTAATACTTGAGCTTCCATCACTTTTTATTAGTTTGAACCAAACGCAGAACAAGATTCAAATATCCTACACCAAGTTGAATAAAATCTCATCCAAACTCGATAACAATAGTTTAACATTAAAAGGACAAATTCATGATGAGAATTTGAACAAAATACTAGATGTATAAGAAAAACAAATTGGCTTTCTTTATGGAAGCTGATCAGAATAGCGGATTCTAGAGTCGTCAGAATCCACATTGACCAACATTAATCTGCTAAACTGGGCAACAACAGACACCTTTCATCAAAAAGCATTAAAAAAAAAAAATCATCTCAAAATTAATTGGGATGTAAATAGTACACACTGCAACTTGGTCTTCTCACTTTAGTGTCTTGTCACAGTGAGAGAGAGTAGGGATTCACTTATATTAATCCCCTAACCTTAATAGCCAACAAGGCACTTTTGTTTTGCACGATTATCTAAAGCTTGGCGTCCAACAACTCAAATTATCATAGCAAATTCGGGTAATCTTATAGATTTAATTCGCCATTAGCCAAATTTTCTATTTACTTAAACAACAAATGGTTAACACTCACATAATATAAGTCATGATATGCCATTTGGTTTCCCTCCACTCTTTTCAGGAACATGGGGCACTGGAAACTTATCAAAGTGGAAAGACACATACGAAGTCCATAAATAGTAGGCTACAATAAACTATTATTATTTTATAGATACATAACTCCTAATTTCTGACAAATTTGAAGAAACCAACTCAACATATATTTACTAATAATTTATTTATAAGAAGATGGCCAAAACAATTGATCACCTGCTCGTAGGTTCTTAAGTAACTTTGGATTTTTGGGCTGTTGTTCTCATTTAGGGGTTTGTTAAGTATTGCCAACATTGATGCAATACATTTAGAAGGGTTCACCAATACAAACAATATGGGTGGTAAGTGTTCTCAAAAGCAAAGAAATACAAGAAGAATTATGGGATAGAGAATGCAATAGACAAATTGATGGTGGTTTTATCTCCTTTTTTCTTTTTTTTCTTTTTTTTTTTCATGGATTAGGATGGTAGGGACATATTTATGTATCTACAAAAATAAACTTTGACTTTTAACAAAATGAGTACATACACATAAATTTCATCTCCACGCATCACAAAAAGACAATGTACATTGGCAATAGACATCTACTTTACTCTCCATTTCTCTTAACTTATGAATCATCCTCAATTCTTCCTCTTTCCTCTCCTTTTCTCTTCATTTTCAAAAATTCAAAGGAAAAAAGTGTGCCTATACAATGAAAATGGGGTTAGATACTCGGAAAAGGAAAATAGTAAGAATTACCCCTTTTGAATTAGCAACAATAAGCATACGCTTCTACCTTTCAAGCTAAGTTATCATAAGCTCTAAAGTGTTGTAGATTTAGTAACTACCAAAGATAACTATACCAATGACTGCAAATTGCAACAACTGTTTAGGTACACACAACCATCCACAACCTCACCCTTCACCTTAGTTTTACAGGTGCCATTTGAGGTAGAGCTCATTGGCTAAGTAATGGGCAAATTATGCTCAATAAAATGCAACAAATAATAATAGTAACATCATACAACTGCTACCGAATTTCATAATGATCAGATCCTTACGAGAAAAAGGTTTAAGAACATACGTTTTAGACAAGGCCTCAAAAATATTCTGGGCCTCGCTAATTACACCCAGACCTCTACTCTCTGCGTCAGCTTCTGCTTGCCTACAATCAACCTCATTGAAGTACATCACTTTACAATCCAACAGAATTAGCACAAAAACAAACTAAACAGATTTCCCAAATGGGGTTATGATGCAAATTGCAACAAAAAAAGAATGACCCACCTAATGGCCGATTCTTCTCTAGCTCGCAGACCATTCAGATCGAGGTAACGCTTCTTGATATCAAGTGGGTCTTCAGATTGACCCAAGAAAGAAAACTCTTTTATATAGTTAGCCTTCAACAGCCTTATATTTCGACGAGGTTCAGGTTTCGAACCCTCTTGTGGGCACCCAACGGCCCAACAGAACACAATAGAAACAAAAGTTAAGGAAAAAACCTGAGTCAAAGTTGTTTGGTTTTTTGAGATTTGGGCTCGTTTTGGTTTCAAAAATGGGCCGATATTTTTTTTTTTTAAAGTTCAATTCAATTACAAATGAGATGTAGGTTTTGTACAGTCTCAACTTTGTGTCAACCATTTTTATCACTGACTCTTGACATGGTAAAATGCGAGTCAATGAGAGTGACTCTTAATCTCTTATTACTTTCACGTCATTATTTATTATTTTTTCTTTACTATTTATAATAGACAAAATCGAAATTGTGGCAAAAAATTATGTCCATAAAATTTCTCAACCAATATGAAAATGTGATTCCCATTAAAAAAAAATATATATACATATATAAAAGATAGGTAAAATTTAAGTATTATGCTTCATTATAAGGTTTTATAATCATTTTACTTTTCTCTTGAAAATAAAAATAGAAAAGGTTTTTAATTATAATTTAAAAGTTTAAAACACATGTATTCACTAATCATATAGATTTCAATTGAATTATAATTTTATGTCATATGTCTCATCTAAAATTTTTAATTTTTAAGTCAAATGAAATAATTCAGTGCCAAATATAAGGAGTTTAATATAAATAAATTATACGAAACTTAATCATATATTTAATTATATATCTAAAATTAGAAGAATAAAGAGTTTAAAATATTATATTTTCCAATGTCATTTGTTTGTCTAGATAAAAATAATTCAAATTTATTAACTTTTTACATAATACTATGAACAGTACTTATTTATTAAATAGAAACATTTATACGTGGGGCAGCAGTGAATGGTGAAATTCAGGGGTTCTCACTGTGTAGAGCGGGACCAAAACTAACACACCTTTTCTTTGCAGATGATTGCTTAATTTTTTGCAGGTCTACACTAGATGAGTGCAATAAAATTCAAGAGCTTCTAGCGTGTTATGAGACTGCGTCAGGTCAGGTGATAAATAAGGAGAAGACCACTCTTTGTTTTAGCAGAAATACAGATGAAGCAACTCAAGAAGCTATAAAAGTGGTCCTTGATGTCCCTGCCATTAGACAGTATGAGAAGTATTTGGGTTTACCTTCGCTGGTTGGGAGGAATAGGACGGCGTGTTTCACTCAAATCAAAGAAAGAATCTGGGGTAGGATGCAAGGGTGGAAGGAAAAGCTGCTGTCTCAAGCCGGTCGAGAGATCATGATCAAGGCTGTGGTTCAATCTATCCCGGTTTATTCAATGAGTGTGTTCAAACTTCCAGTAAGTCTTTGTAAGGATATAGAGGCAATGGTCCGTAAATTTTGGTGGGGTAATGGTGGTGGGAAGAAAATTCACTGGGTCAAATGGAGCTCTCTTGTTTCTTCAAAATCAATTGGTGGCATGGGTTTTCGGGATTTCCAAAAATTCAATAACGCACTGCTAGCAAAACAGGTGTGGCGTTTTATCCATAATCGAGACTCCCTTCTTTTTAAAGTTTTTAGTGCCAAGTATTTTCCGCAGGGTAATATTCTTGAGGCGGCTGTTCATCCAAAATGTTCCTATGCATGGCGGAGTATTCTACAAGCACGAGAAGTCATTGATAAAGGGGCTATTTGGAGGGTTGGTGATGGGAAGCGAATTGATGTGTGGCGACATAGGTGGCTGCCTGACCTTCATCACAGCAAGATCATCTCCCCAAGAGTTGATTTATCAGTGCATCGAGTGTGTGATCTGTTCTATCCGGATACTAGAGTTTGGGACCCGGGTCGTCTTGACAATTGTTTGATTCCATGGGAGGCAGATTTGGTGCGAAGGATATAGGTGTGTGAAGCTGAGGCAGAGGATACTTTAGTTTGGCCGTTGACGAATGATGGGGATTATAGTGTGCGGAGTGCATACCGCTTGCTGGTTTCAGCCGAATCAAATCTTCAGCCAAGTTCATCAGTTTTGGGTAGTAACGGGTTGGTTTGGAAGAAAATTTGGAAGATGAAGGTGCCTCCGAAGATTCGACACTTTATTTGGCGTGCTGCGAAGGATGCGTTGCCCACAAAACAGAATTTACAGGCTCGGCACATCCCAGTTGGAGGAGAGTGTGATGGCTGTGGAGATCACACGGAGTCGATAATTCATTGTTTATGGTTGTGTGATCAGGCGAGGTCGGTGTGGATGTCGCTCTTGGAGTTTCGCTCACTGGTGCAGAAGAAATGTCGGTCGTTCTGTGACTTATTGGAGGAAGTCTTCAGTGCTGGGCCAGCTAGGAAGGTGTCGTTGTTCGCTACTGTGGCATGGTGCATATGGCAGCGGCGCAACCGGTTAAGGGAAAACCAGTCAACGTGGAAGCTGCATGAACTTGGTGACAACACCCAGCGATTGGTGGATGAATTTTGGAGCGTGAATTCTCAGGAGTGTGGCGCGCCTATTCCTCGGCACAGGGTGCGCTGGTCTCCTCCGCCAGTGGACTGCTTCAAAGTTAATTTTGATGCTGCGTTTTGTGAGGATTCAGGACTGGCTGGTATCGAAGTGGTTTGCCGGGATAATTATGGTTAAGTTATCGCAGCTCTTAGACAGAATCTGGGTCAGGTGCAGTCAGTAGAGATGGCTGAAGCTCTGGCGGCGCGAAGGGCTGTGGTCTTCGCCGGGGAACTGAGTTTATTTAGTGTCATTGTTGAAGGTGATTGCCTGGCAGTTATTCAGGCCTTGCGTCGTAGTGGTCTTTGTCCTCTGCTATTTGGTCACATTGTGAATGAGACAAAGCGTCTGGGAGCTGTCTTAAGAAGCTGTGAGTTTCAACATGTTAGGCGGGAGGGGAATAGATTAGCTCATAGCTTAGCTAAAAAAGCAGTTCTATCTGCAGATTTTGAGGTTTGGGTAGAAGAATTACCCGATGACGTGGATGGTGTTTTCCAGTTGGATCTTCCTTGAGTTAGTTTTTTGTTTTTGCGTTGTAGTTCGTTTGTTTTTCCTTAATAAAATTTCGCTTACCTTGTTCTCAAAAAAAAATAGAAACATTTATGGAGAGAGAGAGAGAGAGAGAGAGAGAGAGTGTGTGTTTTAATTGTACATCTAAACTAAGCATATATTTAAAATCAAAGTTGAAAGAAAATCCGATTAATTTTTAAATTGGAATCTAATATTATGTCACTCATATGTCCAATTTGAGTTTTTTTTTTTTTTTTTTTTTTTTTTTTTTTTTTTTAATTATGCAAAATAAGTTAATTGAGTGCAAAATCAAAAGAATCCAAAATTAATAACCATAAAAATAAAAATAAAAACAAATCATCATTGTCTATGACCATCACTCTTTGCCTCCATGATACTAGAAACACTCCTAGGTCCTCTCTCTCTCTCTCTCTCTCTCTCATATCTCTCATAGTATCTTTTGTGCCTCCAAGACCCAGAAACTCTACCCCAAACAGATTCAAATACTAAAAGAAAGTGAAAATAGAGTAAAGCAAACAGAAAGAAAATGAGAATTAACAAACAGGTTGTATGCAAGTGTAAATTGAAAGCTAAGATAAAGGCAACTTGGAGAACAACTAAAATGGAGAACGGAAAACAGAAAAAGAAAAGGATAAATAAATGGGATTACAAGTGGAATTCGAAAGTGCATACTTTTTTATTTTCCTTTTTCATTTGATATTCTTTGGTTTTCTTTTGGTGGGTTGTGTAGATGGCTTTTAAGACATGCAGCATAGGCTATATGAAAAAGCTATAGTTATTTTTTACCTATAGCCCCATTTTTTTTTTCTTTAAAACAATTAAATACATTATTTTATTTATTATTAGAATCGTCTACATTTTTTTGTTTATTTGGAAAATTTCTCAGGCTTTTGATATGTGAAAATGAGAGAGAGACTTGTTTATAAAGCTGAAGCAATAAAATGAAGGAAACTCCTCAAACTAATCTTGTTTATCTTTTAACGACTTCATATCCCAATTTAAACTTGTTTATGCCATACTAACCACACCCTACAATCCAGCAACAGAAAACATCATTTGTGCCCCCTATGGCAGCTGCCTTGTGAGCATCTAGGCCTTTAAGACCTGGTGCCCTGCATGTTTCACCAGCTTGGAAGTACCATATCAAAGTAAAAAATCAAAAGGCGAACTCAAAGACTGATTAAAAGAGAGCACGACTCAAACATGAGCAGAAAATAAAGTCTTACTCTGAAGTATAGTAGGCTAGATTAGAAAGCATTCAAATCAAAGGTTGGAAGAACAAAGTACTAGTTGTTTTGCATTATCCCATGAGCCACCAATTACATCAACATCAACAAAAGCAAACCACCAATCTTTTATGAATCAATCAATATCAGAATGAAAAAGAAATCACAAAATCTATTAATAGAACGATGTTGTTCAGATTAAATGGTTTTATAGACCCATTGGGACTCTTATCAGGACGTAGAGAGTAAGGGTCCAAGTGGTAATCAGCTCCAAGGCTGCAATCTCTTTTTGCATAGTATCCATCCAATGAGAATGTTTTACAGCTTGGTAAAAGAAGTCAAGGTCTGAGACTGCAGTGTGAAGAGCTAAGACAAAAGATTGATACTTTGGGGATAGGTAATCATAGGAAAGGAAAGGAGAGCAAGGTCATAAGGCTGACCTACAACTGGTTTAGAACTAGCAGAATTGATGCATTTAGAGCAGGAATGATCTTTCAAGTAATTGGGTGGTTTAGAGACTCGAATGGGTCTCCTGAGAGGTGGTGAAGGTAAGGAAGGAACAGATGGAACTATGGGAGAACTAGATACAGAGTGATCTGCAGATGGTGAAATCTGCTAGTGTTCAATAAGAGAGGGAGAAGAAGTGATAGGAGACATAAGGGAGAAGAAGGTGAGAGAATTGGGTCAGATGCAGGAACAAGATCAACATCATCAGATGTTCACTCACAATATCAGCTATGTGAATAAAGAACACCATGCGTGTAAATTTTTTTTTTAAAATATCTTTCAAAAATATTATCAGGTAACATGGTTTAGTTACAATTTACTTCTATAAATTAAGTGATTATATTTATCGGCAAAGATACAAGTTAATAGAAAACCAAAAATCCATATTTTTTGGTTAGACAAATGTATGAAACTTGAAAGTAATTCAGTACAGGATAAAACTTTCTATAATTTGTTGAAATAATGAGTGCTAAGGAAAAAGTGGGTGTCCCAGTGAAATGCTTTATAGAGCAGTGGCTATCGTCTAGAGATCATGCCTGCCATCACCTATACCTCCCGTGCTTGAAAATTGATAAAACATGGAGGCATGATACTTATTAGAACCTTCAATCATCTCTACCATCCTAAAACCATACCCATCAATGAATGCTAAGGAAAAAGTGCCCGAATATAAATCTGTTTCAGATGCCGAGCTGAGAAACATAACTTTCTTCATCCCATTGTCATTTCTGCACCCTTTGTAGTGGCATTTACACAAACAAAAAATTATAACTAAGAATGCTTAAAATCATTTTTGATTTTTAGAAAGATGGATATGTACCGCATAACATTCACAATACTTCTTCAAGCACTCTGATTTTATGCAATTGCATCCCTTTTTAAACTTCAAAGGGTGGTATGTCTCCTCATGATTGTCAGAAAATCCATAACGGGATTGAATTAGCTTTCATGCCTAGTCAACAGTTTCTACATACTTGCTACTGTTTTGGCACCCTAAGCAGAAACACCTTCCTAGAATACAGTATAGCATGCATTTTGTTTTTAGTTTCCTCCAATATTTCAATAATTTTTCTTGTAAAAAATTGATATTTTTAGTGATAGAAAGGGAATAAAAATAGTGTAGTAATTTGATCATATATACTATTTGTATTTACAACTTTGAAAATTGCATGATATAACTAATATAGATAGACATATTTTATGCCTACTCAAGAATGCAAATATCATGTAGACAAATAAAAATGCAAATATCCTTCAATAAATTATTTTTACATTCTTAATTATGTGTTATTAAATTTGACCAAAAATATCATATTTCAAATAAATTTTTCCTCATATAATTTTAGAAAAGTAACATCAAAATTGCATTATAGTTAAATAATTAATGCACCACTAAAAATAATTAATATAAAAAAACAATTGTATTTATCCTATTAGTAATCTTTTTAATTACATATAATAATCTTTTTTATGAAAACATATAATAATCATTTTAATATATAGCATAAATAAGAATGTCATATTCCAAATCAAATATTGTTATTATTATTGTAGGGACACGATTTTTAACGACCCATAGGGTGACGTTGGGCTCGTATGTAAAGGGCCCTAACAATATGATTTGTAGAGAGTGGGTTTGGAAAGGCAGGACCTTGGTCGTCAAATGGCGGTTTAGTCATGTTTCCTATGCAAGCTTATACGAAAATAAGTTTGGCTTGTATAATTAGGCCTTACATCGAGCTAGTTTGAAAGGTTGGACTCCTCGGACTTAGTCCGAGGGGAATTACATTCTCACCATTCATCCGTTTTTGTTGGACCCCCCCCCCTCCTTTTTTAGCTCTCCTTCCCTTTTATACTAGTATTCACTTCCCTTTCTCCATCTACGTGTCAGTTTTTCCTTGTTTGGGGGTAAGTACTCGTCATATCAATCCATACGTCAGAGTGGTTGGGAAAAGCTGGAGAGCATGGTATGGAGTATGGGCTTGTCAGGCGCTGGGCTCCACATTATGGTGTTGGCAGCTTTCTCGTTTGTACTGCTCTTGTATTGAATTTGTCATTTTCTTCAGGCGCTTTGTGAGGTGTTGAGCGTGAGATCGTCCTCGACCATGTTCTTGGGCCTTCAGGGAGTTTCATTGCGCGTCCTCGACGGTTGGGCTTTATCGGACAGGGCTTTGGGCCCTTAACATAAAGTGGGCTGGGACCTCAGATTTCGGGCCCCACAATAGCCCCTCAAAATCCTGCTGCCCGACTTTATTGTTGGGGAGTAGGGTTTTGGTAACGTCAGGCCCAAATCATGACTTGCCCAGCTCCGCATTTCATCAACATCGAGATTGCTGTACTGGCCTGGGGAGCGCGCTAAGGCGTGAGACATCCTTCTAGATTTTCCCAGGCGGTGTCTTGGATGTTTCAGTGTTCAAGGCCTGCCATTAATGCGCCTCCTTCACGAGGTTATTCAAATCTTTGCAGTTGTATATGGTGTCGGAAATTGTGCCAGGACTATCTCGTATGTAGCACTTATTGGAAACTTGAGTGGATTGAATGCCACCGGTCTGCTCCCTATTTAAATAGGGTAAGGGATTATTCCTTGTGCATATAAACCCTTCTGCTTCCTTCAGAATCTTAACCCTTTATCCATAACCAGTTCCCACATCCAGTGCCGCTTTCCCTTAGTATAGTATGTTTGAGGCTTGGGTGGAGGTGGAGGAACTTCACCCGCCACAGAGGCACCGGACCCTTCCAAGACTTAAGGTGGTGTGGTCTGGGCAGGGGAGGCACAGATTTAAGGTAACCTCCCGCTTGGATAAGGTGGGGACGGTACCCCCACCTCTTTCAGTCAAAATCCGAAGCAGGTTCTAGTCACATCAAATTTTTGGTGTGTCAGAAGAAAGGTTTTCCGCCATCAGCACCGTCTGCTCTTTCGCAGGCTTGGTTCCATGGAGGCTCATCAATTTCCGGTTCCCTGCACCTTTTCTTCAACGGTGCTAGCCTCGAGTTGGACTCTCGGCACCTTTTCTTCAACGGTGCCGACCCGAAGTCGAGTTCTTTTGCTGCCTGAGTTATAGGCATGTAAAAGTATTGAGGAATGGCTCCCCTAGATGAAATTTTGAAATGGCAGCACGTCTCTTCCCTTCACTTCCTCTTCGGCTTTTTCTTTATTCCCTTGTATCTTTTCTTTTCGCTTTTTGTAGTTAGCTTCAGTGTGAGCTTATTTGAGCTCTTTCAATGTACGCTGTACTGTTTCTTTATATGAATAAAAGATGAATTTATTTATTTATTATTATTTTTAAAATATTTTTTCTTTCTGCAGCAATTATTTTGTGCATGGGTGTGTTACATGTGTGCTTTCCTTTGATGACACTTAGAGCAAGAAAACTTTGAAACAAAAACCTACTAATTCTAGTCTACCGACATTACCAAGCATAATAATGATAATTCCCAGTAAATTAAAACTCATAAAACTAACCGGGATAATGGCTGAGTGCTTCGTAACGTATGCAAGGCGACCGTCCGAGAACGATAAACTCTAAATAATTCATCCCAGAGGGTAGCCGAGCAGTGAGGGACTTCGACTGTGTGTTTTTGGCAACATGTTGCCCTATATTGCATCAATCCTCTGGGTATTGAGGATCCGAGGGTAGGCTGGGAATCCATGCAGCTTTGGGATTAGCCCACTTATCCATGGGGAACTCTTTCGCGGGGTGGATTCTAAGGGCCATATAACGTCCAGGTTGTGTCCAAACCCCGTATTGTCTCTTCTAAGTACTTGGTTTCCCCATAGGCTTGAGTCCGAGGACCATGCAAGGCCTTGGTTCTGTCCAAAACTTGTAGTTTCTTCTTTGTGTACTTGGTTTCCTCATAGGCTTGAGTCCAAGGACCATGCAAGGCCTTGGTTCTGTCTAAAACTTGTAGTTTTTTCTTTGTGTACTTGGTTTCCCCATAGGCTTGAGTCCGAGGACCATGCAAGGCCTTGGTTCTGTCCAAAACTTGTAGTTTCTTCTTTGTGTACTTGGTTTCTCCATAGGCTTGAGTCCGAGGACCATGCAAGGCCTTGGTTCTGTCCAAAACTTGTAGTTTCTTCTTTGTGTACTTGGTTTCCCCATAGGCTTGAGTCCGAGGACCATGCAATGCCTTGGTTCTGTCCAAAACTTGTAGTTTCTTCTTTGTGTACTTGGTTTCCCCATAGGCTTGAGTCCGAAGACCATGCAAGGCCTTGGTTCTGTCCAAAACTTGTAGTTTCTTCTTTGTGTACTTGGTTTCCCCATAGGCTTGAGTCTGAGGATCATGCAAGGCCTTGGTTCTGTCCAAAACTTGTAGTTTCTTCTTTTAAAGGTTAGCCCCTCGTCCAAGGTGGGGAGAGTTAACTTGGGGTTGGAAGCCCCTAGAGCTGTCCATGCCATTGGCATCGCAAGGCGTAGCCCCTAGCGGAAGTTTATGTCGGAGCAACGACTGCATGTCGCTGGAAATGGAAGAAACTTTGCGGACCTCTGATCGATAGGGACTTGACTCCACCGCCACCTGCGCCAACGCGCAAACCTTCCCACAGACGGCGCCAATTGTAGGGACACGATTTTTAACGACCCATAGGGTGACGTTGGACTTGTATGTAAAGGGCCCGAACAATATGATTTGTAGAGAGTGGGTTTGGAAAGGCAGGACCTTGGTTGTCAAACGGCGGTTTAGTCATGTTTCCCATGCAAGCTCATACGAAGATAAGTTTGGCTTGTATAACTAGGCCTTACATCGAGCTAGTTTGAAAGGTTGGACTCCTCGGACTTAGTCCGAGGGGAATTACATTCTCACCATTCATCCGTTTTTGTTGGACCCCCCCCCTCTCCTTTTTTAGCTCTCCTTCCCTTTTATACTACTATTCACTTCCCTTTCTCCATCTACGTGTCAGTTTTTCCTTGTTTGGGGGTAATTACTCGTCATATCAATCCATACGTCAGAGTGGTTAGGAAAAGCTGGAGAGCATGGTATGGAGTATGGGCTTGTCAAGCGCTGGGCTCCACATTATGGTGTTGGCAGCTTTCTCGTTTGTACTGCTCTTGTACTGAATTTGTCCTTTTCTTCAGGCGCTTTGTGAGGTGTTGAGCGTGAGATCGTCCTCGGCCACGTTCTTGGGCCTTCAGGGAGTTTCATTGCGCATCCTCAGCGGTTGGGCTTTATCGGACAGGGCTTTGGGCCCTTAACACAAAGTGGGCTGGGACCTCAGATTTCGGGCCCCACAATTATTATTATTATCCCAAATAAAAATAGTTTCTTATATAAAATTTATAAAAGTAATCATATAAATCACTCTAATAAAAATAATTAATGTACAACTATAAATAATTAATATTTGCATTTACTTTATTGACTAATTCAATGGACTGATACTTTAATATCAATGCAATCTTTGTAAGAGATTATACATCTTTTACTATATTTACTTGTCAATAACAACGTTTGTTGCCACATTTTAGACTCTCATGCCCATAACATATTTGATTTTATCATTCAATGATTTTCAGATCTCTTGTATGACCATCAGCTAGTATACTTCCTATGTATTTGTTGATTCTTTTTTTAGAATAAATATTAGTCCTATCTATCAAAAATATAATAACACAGTAATTCAATTTTGCAAATTAGGGTTTATCCCCCAATTGGGGTTTTCATTCGATCCCCACAAACGGTTTTTTTTTTTCTACAATTTTCTTTGTGTTATTGTGCCCATTTTTATTATTTATGTTTTTTTTTTTGGGATCAGAAATTTTGTAAAAACCAAGTTATTGAAATTTTGGAACACAAATACACAAAATCTATTCAATTTGATGAAAAAAAAATTACCTGCAAGGTTGTAAGTAAGGCAAAGAGGAGAAATGAAGAATATAACATATTATTGTAAAGTACGTAATAGAAATAATGAAATACCAAAAAACTCTGTGTATATATAGTGAGAATTTTAGATTGTGAAGAAGATGATATGAAAAAAAAGAGGTAGTTTAGGTGAAACTCAAATACCTTTTTTTTTTTTTTTACTTTATTATTAGGAAAAAGATGACATAAGATGCAAATTTATCCACCAAAAAAAAAAAAAATACGTAGGAAAAAAAAAATGTAAGTTCTATCTTTTTTTCCTTTTACATTTTTTAAAGAAATGTAGGAAAAAAATTTCATCAAGATCAAGATGGTGTCAACTAAAACCATAGATGGCAACGGTAATCTCTTTCTCTTATATATATATATATATATATATATATATATATATATATATTATATAAGCAATCTCTTTCGCATTATGATGGGATTTGGATTTTGCAAATGGGAGCTGCGATTATTTATAAATAAATAAAAATACAATTTATTTACTATTTGCTGTGGCATACTAGCATATGGGATTTTCATAATCCTGGCTGGTGGAGTGTTGGTGTCAACATGGAGCTATTTTGTACTCATTAAAATTTCAACAAATTAAGAAGTTATATCCCTATCAAAAACAAAGATTTAAAATTGATCTCTGTCTAGACTTTAGAGTCTTTATTTAACTATTCTTTCACTTTAACTACTTTAGTTTAACTACTCTACGTATACTCTAAAAACTATTTTAGAAATTATAGATAAATTAATAAGAAAATGATTATATGAAGAATTTGGATTGTAATCAAATTAAAATTTTTATCAACTTAGAAATTATAGGACAAAAAGATAAGGACAAATATATATATATATATATATATATATATATATATTTATTTTAGAGTTTGTTGATAACATTTTAGATAGACACAATTGTTATAGTTGTAAATCAAATATTAGTTTCTTTCATTACTTGATTTGTCATATTTATCCAAAAAATATGTATATGTACATATCTATTCTTAAAATCTAAAAATTTATTAAAATTTCTACAATTTGGTGAAGTCATGTGGTGCAACCACGATATCTAAGCCCAACTTTTATTATATAGTATAGTATATGATATGATTTGCATTTCCCCCATTAAGTGTTTTTAAAAAAAAATTAAAAAAAAAAAAAAACAAGAAATAATATACTATACTATACTATACTATATAGTATAGTGTGTTTTTTCGTTTCTCAAAAAAAAAAAAGTGTTTTTTTAATAATTTCTTTCTGAAATATTTCAGAAAACAACAAGGAATAGTATCGCTTTTGATAATAATAATAATAATGATAATAAATTTTATAAAACATAATAAGGTTTTTTTTGCAGGAAACCCAAAACTCATTGGTCTTTATAATTAGATAACTCTCAATGTTTTATTTCTAAAGAACATCTCAAATTTATGCAAATCCTCCAACGTTTCAAAAGCATAAAATAGGACCATGGACTAAAAACAAGGACTCCAAAGTCCAAATAACTCTTATTTAATACAAGATTTTGCCTTTGCATCAACTTCTAACTCTATATATATTTTATTCCTATCCCGGTTTGGTTTAGATTTACCTCTGAATTCTCTTTTCTCTTGTATAAATAATTAACGTGGTGTGTAAATTAAGTTATAACAACAACAACAAAATCTCGCTTCCTTTTCTCCTCTCTGACTAATATTACCATAGATTTGATACCATGCATCAAAGAGTTATGGGCAACTTTGTTGCTTTGGTGTCTTCTACATGCTTGCTGCTGTTTTGGCACCCTAAGCAGGAACATCTTCCTAGAGTGTCGTAGCTTCCCTCAGTGAAACAATTGCAATACCTAATAAAAATCATCACATAATGCATATGTATAAATGAAAGCTTAAAAAAGTAAAATGCAAATGCAGAAATGAAACCTTAAAAAGTATACGTACAACTTCAAGTATTGTGATTTTTTACGATTGCAACCCTTGCTACTAGAAGAACCAAGAAGAAGGAGAGTATAAATTGCTCATCTACGCATAAGAAGAAATCCTATTAGACTATATTGTAGAAATATTTACAGAGATATGATTACAAATCTACACATGCACTCCTCAAACACATCTTGAACAAAACAATTGTTAATGACTACCCATTAAAAATAAATGTTTATGACAAATTTAGTGTCTAATTTATTCTGTGCTTGTTTTTGTCTCGACTAAATAATAAACTAAGTAAAATAAAAAAAAATAAAAAAAATGCACCAACTCTTCTAACATGTCTCAACATAATCAGAAAATAATGCAAATATAATACAAATTACCTGGTGAAGTCATGTGGTGCAACCACGATGTCTAAGCCCAACTTTTATTATATAGTATAGTATATGATATGATTTGCATTTCCCCAATTAAGTGTTGTTTTAATAATAATAATAAAAACAACAACAACAAGAAGAAGCAATAGTATACTTTACTATACTATATACTATACTATACTATATAGTATAGTATAGTATAGTGTTTTTTTTTTTTTTTTTAGTTTTTCAAAAAAAAAAATTTTTTTTTTTTTTTTTTTTTAGTTTCTCAAAAAAAAAAGTTTTTTTAATAATTTCATTCTGAAATATTTCAAAAAACTACAAGGAATAGTATCGCTTTTGATAATAATAATAATAATAAATTTTATAAAGCATAATAAGGTTTTTATTGCAGGAAACCCAAAACTCATTGGTTTTTGTAATTAGATAACTCTCAATGTTTTATTTCTAAAGAACTTCTCAAATATATGCAAATCCTCCAACATTTCAAAAGCATAAAATAGGACCATGGACTAAAAACAAGGACTCCAAAGTCCAAATAACTCTTATTTAATACAAGATTTTGCATCTGCATCAACTTCTAACTCTATATATATTTTATTCCAATCCTGGTTTAGTTTAGATTTACTTCTGAATTCTCTTTTCTCTTGTATAAATAATTAACGTGGTGTGTAAATTAAGTTATAACAACAACAACAAAATCTCGCTTCCTCTTCTCCTCTCTGACTAATATTGCCATGGATTTGATACCATGCATCAAAGAGTTATGGGCAACTCTGTTGCTTTGGTGTTTTCTACATACTTGCTACTGTTTTGGCACCCTAAGCAGGAACATCTTCCTAGAGTGTTGTAGCTTCCCTCAGTAAAACAATTGCAATACCTAATAAAAATCATCACATAATGCATATGTATAAATGAAAGCTTAAAAAAGTAAAATGCAAGTGCAGAGATGAAACCTTAAAAAGTATACGTACAATTTCAAGTATTGTGATTTTTTACAATTGCAACCGTTGCTACTGGAAGAACCAAGAAGAAGGGGAGTATAAATTTCTCATCTACGCATAAGAAGAAATCCTATTAGAATATATTGTAGAAACATTTACAGAGATATGATTACAAATCTACACATGCACTCCTCAAACACATCTTGCATAAAACAATTGTTAATGACTACCCATTAAAAATAAATGTTTATGACAAATTTAGTGTCTAATTTATTTTGTGCTTGTTTTTGTCTCTACTAAATAATGAACTGAGTAAAATAAAAATAAAATGCAGCAACTCTTCTAACATGTCTCAACATAATCAAAAAATAATGCAAATATAATACAGATTACCCAGTGGAAGAAGAAAATTGTTGATTTCATGAAGATAGGATAACATTTCTTTTCTTTTTTAAGAGTTGTTAGTTTCTTCCAATATCTCAATGGTAGTACTCGTTGAATAATTCTTTGAAAAAATTATCAATTTAATATATATTTTTTAGCAACTTTAGACTCTATTAAATTGGTTTCTTTGTATTAATACCACTATGATCTTGCAAAAAATTATGCAATATTAACCATGTTATTGGCATATTAAATGTCTTTCATGCAAATTATGGCAACATTTCTATGAATATTTTTCATATGCATAGAGTATTTAAAAATAAAAATCAAATTTTGAAATTTTGTAAATTCTAAATGGTGTCATTTCTATTAAATTCTTTAATTCAACGTCTAACTGATTCTTTCCTTCCTCACTCAAATTCATGGTCCACAAAAATAGGGCCTAGTCTAGGTCCAATTCAACACATTTACTTAATATTTCATAAGCAATACATGAATTAGAAAAAAGAATCCAAGCTTTTTATAGAATTTAATAAATTAATTGGACTATGAATTTTCAAATTATAAAACATATTTTAAAAATTTTTAATTCTAAAAATATCGAAACAATTAGTATCACAGTAAATATCATATTTTAAATGGTCACCATCTCTCTTGGTAATGTTAGACATCAGTTCTTTTGAATAATGAATTTTTAGTAATGAGTTTGTCTCAAAAACTATTAATAATAATTTTAATTTTGATAGAGAGAGAAATGAAGAGAAAAATTTTTGGAAGACTAAAAAATTTTACACTCTTAAATTACTGCAAATATAGTAAAACGTATTAACAAAATGTTGAACATTTGAAAAGAATATAATATTTTAAATAAATTTTTATATATTAAAAATTTTGGCCTTAATTAAGAATTTTACATCCTAAGACAAGTAGGCAAGACATTCTATTGGCTAATAGAAGATGTCTTTTTTTCTTTTTTTTTTTCTTTTTCCCTTAAGTGAGAGGCCTTACTTTTTTTATTATTATTTTTTGTGCAATACTATAAGACAAATAGATATAATATATCCTATTTTAAGATCCATCTTCAATTTGGAGCCTTAAGTCAATGCTTAAATGGCCCAAAAATTGAGCCGCCCCATTATTTATATTTTAGAAGATAGTCCTAATAATGTGGATTATTTTGCAACTGTTATTTATGTTTTGGAAGGTAGTCCTAATCATTTGGATTGTTTTGCAGGTTTTAACAATTGCACCATCCTTAAGTGCACCATTCTTGGTTCAAAAAATGTTATTCCAAAAATATTATTTTGGTTTTTTTTTTTTTTCTTGATCATCTAGTTCTTCTTTTTTCGGTTTGATTTCTTGCAATGGACAAAATTTATATTCTAAAGGTTCTTCTTCTTTAGGCTTCTTAAAGCATTCACATCCGGTATCTTCAGACAATTTTATTTTACTATCTCAAAAGCTACTTTATCTATTATACCATACCATTTTACAAAACATCCCAACTTTTATTTTACAATACAACAAATTAAAATAATATAATTATACAATAAAATAATAAACAAATTATCTCTCTCTCTCTCTCATTTCTATCCCTACCTCTCCCTCACTTTCTCAACAACCAAACAAACAATCATCACCACGCCACCACTGCCCTCTGCCCACCAAATCCCACCAAAACCAAAAACCCAAAATTAAAAAAAAAAAACAAAACAAAACCCACCAAAAACCCAGCAAATCCATAGCAAAAACAACCAAAAAACCCACTACCCACCACGCCACCACCACTACCCCCCATGCCAATCCAACCAACCAATCCAAATCCAACCCAAACCCCATTAGAATCTAAAATACCAACCCATAGGAATCCAAAATCCAACACATTCAAACCCAAAAGACAAAAATTAATAGCAAAAAATCAAACAAACCCATCAGAATTTGTCGTGCCCACGCCAATCTCGCCACGTCGGGACCACGCCAATCTCTGCCACATCGTGACCACTCTGAATCCAACCTAGCTCTGGTGGCAAGCTTGAACGAGAGAGAGAGAGAGATGTGAGCAAGAGAGTGAGAAGTGAAGTAACAGAGAGAATTTGAGAAAAAATAAAATAAAGGAAAGGAAGAAAAGGAAGAAGCAGTGGTTGACAAAGGGAGAGAAAAAAGAATATAAAATTTATGTCAATTGCTACAGTACCGTCATATAAGTAAGATGGTACTGTAGCACTATTATAAAAAATTTTACAAGTAGAAAACCAAGTAATGGGCTTATTTTGTGAGCTAAAATACCATTTGCAATGCCGGACGTGAATGCTCTTAGAGCCTTTTTGCTTTTTTCAATGGTTTACGTATTATGATGCCACCTGGCCTACCTCAACAAGAACTAAACACCTGAGCTATTCTCACATGGATAGCAAAAACTTGAAGAAAAAAGAAAAGAAAAGAAAAGAAATATATATATATATATATATATATATATATAAAAAGATTAGGGCCAGCTCTAAGGTTCAAGCGAATAAGGCCATGCCATTGCCTAAGGCCTCAAAGTAGAAAAATTCTCTCAAATTTTAATTAATGGATTTATTTCATTTATTGTAATAGTATTAATTAAACTAACTATTAGCCAATAAGTAAAATAATATTTTTTATCAAATGAAAAGAAAGAAAGAAAAATGTTACGCCCATAATATTTTTTGTTGTATATATAGGTATATACCAGGATAGGTTGTAATAATGATGTTTGAGTTTGGAGAATAGTGTTTCATAAAGGGAAAATTCAATTTCTAGAATTTTCTAAGTGAAAATTTGATATACAGCATTTTCAATCGGTCGAAACTTTGGCTTGATCAATCAAAATAGTAAGAAGAATAATCCTAGAGTTTCTGGATGGTACGATCGCTATTTGATTCCTGTTCGATCGAACAAAAGGACCTCTCAACCGATTGGAACTTGAAAACTGAATTTTCTGCAGAATTTTTTTGGTGACTGTTCGAAAAGGTTGAAGAGGTTTCAAGCCTTGTGAACGGTTTTATGAAACATTTTAACCTCCTTATGTGCCTTTTGATGAAACATAACCCTATGGATATAATTAGAAGCTTATGTTCACTTGAAAAAATATAACACAAGAAATCTTGTGTTCATTTTCCAAAATTGCTATCTATAGAATCCAACATCTTGGTTGTATATTGGGGACGAATTTGCGATAACCCTTTAGCAACAACAGTGTGGGGGGCAAATATTGTCTAAGAAAAACAATATAATGCCTCCAAGTTATCTTTTTTTTATTTGTCTTTTGTCTTAATTTTGTTCTTCCATTATTACTTTGTGTAATATTCCTAACATTTTTCACAATAAATCCTAAATATCATGTTGTTATGGTTGTTATTGGTGAGCAAAAAAGTAATTTTAATGGTAGCTTCAAATTGGAACTAGTAACAACTTAACACTTAGGATTTATTATGAAAATGTTATGAATGTAGCATATTAGGGTCATATTTTCTATATAATTGGCTAATCCTTTGACAAAATGTACTTTACTTGTAAGATAGGTTTAATATATCAAGAAGTATGTTGATCAAACATATCAAGTGGTATTTTTAAAATCATGAAGATTGATCCAAGAAACAAGTTAAGGAAAGTTGTTTCATTAAGTCTCGACAAAAGCTCGACAGATACAGCTTCGAGGTTTAATGAAGAAACTCGACACAAACTCGATCTATCGAGAATTACGATTTCATAATTTCCATATCTGAAATTCGGCCATGATGTCTTATTTGATTAGGGTTTCTTTTCTCACAACCCTAGTCATATATAAGGCAAATTTTAAAAGCTATCATATACGAATACAGAGTCAGAGACCTAGAACTCATATACTCTGTGTAGTAAGATTTCTTATACTTGTAACCGTTTGATTATTAATTAATAGATTCTTGAGAGTGATGACCTTAAATTCACCCGGTTTCATTTAAGCCTCTATTTAGATTTCGCTTAAGCCCATATATATATATATATATATATTCCCTTCTCATCAACAAAGTCTTTCCTTTTTCATCTACTTATGTTATAATTTTACACTGTTATGGATTTGCTTCACAGGTTTACATAATTTTTAGCACCCATTATCAGTGTTTGATAAATGTTGCAAAGATTGAAAAAATTATGGGATTAGAAGAAATATAAATTCTGCAACAAAATGTGAAACCTAACTAGGGAGAATATCTACTATTAGTATTGAAAACATAGAGCAGATTTCCTTCTTTCCTCTATTTACTAGGGAAATGTAGTCTCTCCTGTAGGTTAAAATTTCTCCTAGTTTGCTAATAGGGGTATTTTCAACAAAAACAAATATCCCCAAACATGTCACTCAAAGAAGCCGACAGCACCCACGGGTCTATTAGCTTTACGGAAGTAGACAGTATGACCTATGGCAACGACAACTAGAGTGACGACAACTTTACGGAAGCAAATGGACACTTTTGTAAGACAACGGGGAGCCCTTGGATAGGATGAGAAGGCCAACGAGATCATCTAGCCAACGAGATAACAAGGCCGACGGGTCCAAGCATGGTTTTCCTTGATCCCCACGAATATCTATACATGGAAACATCTTGCATGACACGTGAGATGAAGCCCATTACTTATCTATACCACTCATATAGAAAGGTACCCTGAAATCTTGGAAACCCTAAGATGCCAAACCCTTTTAACAAGGAAAAGACCCTACTTTGGAGGGATTTCGATTCACCACTCACCACTATATAAGCACTAGACCACCACTTTTCTCAGGTACGCAGAAACTCTCTAGCTCTCTCACTATAAAGTTCATAGGGACTTCTCATTCACTGACTTGACCTTCAGAGAGTTTTTGGCCGGTACCACACCAGTGCCTTTTGTTTGGTTATTTTGTTCTTGTTCACAGGTACACATTGGAGCAACTTGGAGCCTACAACTCACTAACAATTTCAGCACATCATCATTTGCATATATATATATATATATATATATATATATATTAAGCACAATTTTGGAACTACTTTCTACTTCTTATACAAATTTACGTTGAAAATGAAATTTAATATGTGGTTTCTAGTGGATTCATCTTATTTCAATCTTTTGGATTCTTCTACCCCAATAATTTAGGCAGCATGGATCCCACACCATACTCTTGCACCATCATTTATGTTCTGCAGTTTTGAATCATCTTGCTCGTTTGCTTGACCTCGTTAATCTATTAGTAGATTTTGTTTCACCAGTATATGTGGATACTACTTCTCAACAAAAAAAAAAAGTATATGTGGATACTACCCATTGATTGACTTTGGATCCCTATCTCTCTCTCTCCTAAGGGTGATCTATAACCCCCCCATGATCTCATCAAAGTAAAGTAATTAAGTAAAGCTCTTAATCTAATCTTAGGGTTGATCTAAAAAGCAATTTTAGAGGCTGAGTATATGAAATCGGCAGAAACTTTTTGTTGCATCTGGAGATGTGAGGAAACATATTTGTGCCTGTAGATCAGTGCTCTATGAAAATTGTTGTGTTAATTATGTTTTGCCTATAATGGATTGGTATTCCGCCTTGACAGAACTGGTTACCTACAAACAATAGGGTTAGCACTTCGCAGCCTAGTTCAAGAAATGTTAGAAAATGAATGAAATATACGAAAATGATGGTAAAGGTTTTAGTTTCAGCCTTTCAGGTACCATTGCTGTCAGTTTGTGAATACTATGAAATAAAAAGTGTTGTGTTATTTTTTTATTCATAACCACACTCTCAGCCAATATATATATATATATATATATATATATATATATATATATATATTAATAACCACACAAAAAGGGTTGCAAACCAGAGACCAATATGGAAGAATATGATAATTTCCTCTATTTTGTATGTATGTACTAATTTTGAAATTTTGATTCACAAATAGTCGTATTATAATTGGTTAGCATCTAATGGTGTACTTGCATCGGATATTGCTATTTTGATTTCTAATTGTAGGGGCTTGATGACTCGTGACTACACGAAAGGGGTTGCAAACAAGAGACCAATATAGAAGAATATGATAGTTGCCTCTATTTTGTGTACCGCTGCTATATGAAACTTAAAGTATGGGTATTCCGCAAGAGTGTTTTGCAAATGCTCTGTATGTATAACTCATAATGTAATTGATATGTAAATACTCCATCATATGGATTACATTATGAGTTATTTTAGAATCACAACCAATTCTACATCTATTTTCACAACAATTTTATGTGGCAGATTGTAATTGATCATTTGTCACTTTCACATAAACTCATCACGTTTTTCTACCACTCACAAGCATTTAATAATTATGACAATAGAAGTGGAATTGGCTGTGATCTTGTAATTTTCTTATAGGCAATTTAAACACATCCAGTACCATTTTTCATTTAGTGGTTTTCGGACGGAAATATACCACACATCAATAACTTAATTATAGGGGTCATGACTTTGACAAGCACAAATTATATTTTTAGCTAACACATTCACATTTTACGGATTCTCCACCATCTGTGCCAAGTTGATAATTCAAATGGGGATATACAACAAATTAAGAGCTTAAGTATTGAACCATCAACCATGACCTTGACAAGTAATTAATCTATATATATAATAATAATAATAGGTAAAGCAGAAAGAAAATCCAATTAAATTTCAAATTGAAATTCAATTAGAGTTTAATTTTGTGCCACGTGTCTCGTCTAATCTAAATTTTTAAATTTTTGTATCAAATTAATTAATTTAGTGTAGAAAACGAAGAGTCTAATATAATAAACCACAAAAAACATAGTCATATAACTAAAAAAGATTCAAATTTATAAGTCATCTATATTATATATATAAAAATTAATAGATAAAACTTAGAGAAAGTTGAATTAGAATTTGAAATTATAATCTAATTTTGTATGTGTCTAAATTTATGTGAGGACTACACCATAATTATCCACTTAAGCATGTGCCATGTGTCTACTTAAGTTTTTTAAGTTTTGTATCAAGTGAGTTAATGATTTCAAAATACTAAGAATCTAATATTAATGAACTATAAAATTTAAAAAAAAAAAAAAAAAAAAAAAAAAAAAAAAAAACAATAACATATACTTAATAAAAATCACAAGTTTCTCAAAAAATAAATAAAATGAAAACCACCACATGTTCTATCTTATTAAAAATTAGAAGAAAAAAAAATTATAAGTAGTATTAAATTTAGGTAAGAATTTTAATATTTGACTACTTATATTTACTTAAAAATAATAATTTGACTAATAATCTATGTTTTATGATAAAAATTGTATTTAATTTTAAATATATCTATATGTATGCATGAATACATGTGTTACATTTTAAAAAATAATAATAATAATTTGACTAATTATTTATATTTCTATAATAAAAATTTTGTTTAATTTTAAATGCATCCATGCGTTTGCATGGAGTTACATGCTAGTATATATATAAGTAGAGACCTCATATTAGAGAGTATAAAGTTGTGTTATGTGGCACATTCTTTGAAGTTGGTTATAAATCAACAAAGTTTGCATTTATATCAAAGTATTAGTTCATTAAAATTAGCCAATAGAGTAAATGCTTATATTAATTATCTATAATTGTGCATTAATTATATATATCAAATGAATTTATATGATTATTTTTATACTCTATATAAGAGATTATTTTTAGTTGGAATAATAATAATAAATTTAGAATATGACATTCTTACTCATGTAGTTGCTTTGACAACAATTGACACAAAAGTCATAAAAATAAATCTTATTCTTTTAAATTTCCTAACTTTTTTTAGTCACATGTAATATATATATATATGTGTGTGTGTAAAAGAATAAATATATTCATTTTGTTATAGCATAATGAAATTTTAATATAATTTTTCTAAGATTTAAATGAGAAACATTTTTATTTTATTTTATGTGAGACACAATTGAAACACTATATTATGCAACAATTGAAGCAATGTCCAATAAAAAGGGGAAAAAATTAGTAGCACACAATCAAGAATGTAAAAAAATAAATAAATAATTGAAGGATATATGCATTTTTTTAATAGGCATGAAACATTCTTATCTATATTAACTACTATATCATGCAATTTTCAATTTGTGAACACATATATATATAGTGTGATTTCTATTTTGTCTATAAAATAACTAAAGATTACAATATTTTACAAGGAAATTTATTCAAAAAAATTTTCTACATCGATAATTAAGGGGTCTGAACCATGAATGTTTCTGTTGGAAATTGAGGTGCCAACCAATTAAGTTACAAAATTCTTAATAAACTTATTGAAATATTAGAAAAAACTAATAATAAGTTGCACCACACATCATACAGGAATTTAATTAATTATATTAATTTCTTAAAACATAATTAGAATAGAATAATAAATAAAAATTACATTCTTTTTTTACGATATTCATCTAACAAGTAATTATAATAAATAAATGGTTTTCACATGAAACAGGGACAACTTTGTATGAAGGGATTGAGATTCAATATTTTGTTATAATTCAATGAGGAAAATAACCCACTAATCACATGAATGCCAAATATTTTGTTGTGCATAATCGATAAATTCTAGATTATATATGGTGCTTGTTAGGTTGTTCCTAAATGTGGAACGGCTTTGGAAACCTTTTCTCTACCGAATGTGACTTCCATCAATGACCTTTAAAACATATTTCCCATTTTAAATCTGCTCAGCAAGTACAAAATTTCTGGAATTCCAATTTTTGCTTCCTCAGCTTAGGTCATCGCAATGAAAATTTTGAGTGTCTCCAGGTACCTAGAAGATCCTCTATTATTATTGCTAAAATAGCCTTAAATTTGTCAAATAAATCTTTGAAGGGAGGTCCTTACTAGTCTACAATATCAGATTCATCAAATGGTTTTCTTTTGTGGTGAACCTTGATAGAAACTCAATTGGCATCTCTCCCAAATAACACTTATTTTCTCCTCAAAAGAATGAGAAAGATGAGGTTTTAATCATAGTTTCAAAATTCAGTATGTGCATACGCAACTTACCGATAATTAAATGGAAAAATGGGGGTTAAGGCCAAAAGTGAAACTCAACATCAGAATAGCACATTGGGTTAGGGAATTCGCAGAAAACTCTGATGTAACCTCGCTCTATTGTCATCCTTACTTCCAAAAATCTCGGAGCAAGTGTTCATGCAAGCTATACGCCTAGCGCTACAGTCCTAATCAATGGAGTAATAACATCTGACACGAAGCAATGAAAAATAAAGAGATTGACTCAAGTGAGACTGCCACAAAAATACTGTTGCCCATAATTTGTATATGAAGTGACATGTCTTAAGCCATTTAAACTGTTCATTCCAGCACCATTGGCAAAAAGACAATCAAACTGAATTGCATCCATAGAAAACGCAGCACAAATATACTTTAAATAGTTCCCACACATCAATGAATCAATACATTCCTCATGCTGAAAGGAGGCACATTGGAGTAGCCAAAATTTGCCCATCACTCGGCTGAGTCCTCGTGCAGTATTACATACTCTCGGCTACAAAAACCAATATGTATATAAACAAATTAAAATTATGCAACAGGAACTGTTCAGATTACTACAGTAAGGTCAAGCAACCATAAAGCTGCAGAACACAAGAAATTCTTATGTGCAGTGACTAAAAAAATTCTGACAGCTCAATACACATTCACGTGACAAGCAATGAATAAATCAATTTTCCCAACCACACATGACCAATAAGTTCCCATGTTTAAGGAAGAATTTTTCTTTAAATGAGTTTAGTACACAATAAGATAGTGCAGAAGGAGGCCTATCAGGCAGAAATGCTCAAACTTATTCACCACATCGGAATCCAATATAAAAAGCTCAACACTCTTTTATCCAGTCTTTACATATTCCGAAGCTGCTCATTCTTGTTCTTTTTATAAAAAATTTAAATTTCTGAACAAGAAAACGATTAAAACTGTCATAACTCATAACATACACAAATAAGGTCACAGGAAAAACCAGTTCTGGAAGAGGAGGAAGAGAAGGGAGGGGGTAGATTGAGCCTACAAAGGTTTATGGAAACAAGTGCTCCCTCTTTACAAGAAAACATGCTTTTGGGGTCGTCACAAAAAGAATTCCTTTGCCAGAAAAACCACAAGAATTTCTATCTTTATCTCTTAGAAAGGAGATAGGAACCTTTTTTTTCTAGGAAACAAATCATTGCTTATAATTAACACCATAAATCTTTATGTTATCCTATGGCCAAGAAAAATTCAGCTTTGCTTAAGCAAAAAAATCGAAATGTATTCAACATTTTTCAAATATCCTTATTCCTCTGATTCTACATAACAATATGACCAAATTCATCTTCTAAGATAATCAAACCCCTAAAATTTAAGGTGAAGGAGATCAGGAGTTCCTTTACAAGTCCAAAACTACCTAATATAACTACTAAATGAAAAACGAAACTCATCAATCCCACGAGGAAACCACCATTTTCATACAAACAGTACTATTTCTAAGAACCATTGCAAATAATTTTTTTTCTGCCTGGATAAACTCCAATGATAAAATAACACTAAACTCAGTTACCCTCATGCTGCACAATATTATATATCTAGAATTTGACAAGTGATGAACTAAGTTTTACTTCCCTTTTCTTTACTTTCAAGAACAAACCCAACTTTGTTGTGTGAATGTGAGAGAGATGGGCTGCACTACATTTAAAGGAAGCATCATAATTCATCACTTGAACTTTACATGCTTTTAGATTCCACTCAATTAATTAGCTTTGATCACAGACATCTCAATTTCAATATCCCTCCTCTCTTTTTTACGGTTTGTATTTTCCATCAACACCCACCCAGCTTCTGTCATAAAAATCCAAATGTAAACCAAAACAAGATTTGTTAGCTAACAGTAATTGGATAGTCCAAAGTAAAACCACAAACCTACAGCTGAAATTCCATACTTCCCTGGGTACAAATATGAATAGATGACTTGTATATTGTTGAAGAGACTCAAAAGAGTTGACAGTATAAGAGTCACAACAACCCATATTTAGACCAAGAATTACCCAAATATTTCGAAGAACATCACCACATCTAGACACAGGAATTACCTCTTCCACCTTAATCTATTCAGCAGACTATATTCCCAGTACTAAATACGGAAGAGGGGGGAGGGGGGGGGTGAGGAAACCAATGTTTTCCTTCAATTAGAAAAAGGTTGTAGAGATTACAAATCTTACATGAAAATGGATGAATTCTTTATTTGGACCATCTTAGAAAGGGGGGCAAAAAAGTATAACGTGTTTTTAAGAAAATATCAAATCATGTTGAAAAAAATAAAGTCACAAACTACTACTGTCACATTAAAACAAACATTCACATTCAATTGCAAATTTCATCATCAAATTGAATAAAATAATACTAAATGAGATCAAAAGCATATGTTAAATGTTAAATAGTGGCCTACCTACTATTACCAAATCTAACAGTGTCTTTTTCTATAAGTTCATAATAGCGTTGAGGTTCAACAGCATTATCCTGCAAACACAAGAGAACATGTTACACAAAATTGCTATAAAAGATGAGCAAATTTCAATTAGTTAACACTATTTACACTCAAAAAAAAACAAAAAACATAAAACAAAAAAAACCAAAAAAAAAATATATATATATATATATATAAAGAAATGGAAACAAGATACCAATATGAGCAACTTACATTAATATAAGTTTTATTTGTGCTTCCAAGGTCCATTAAGTAAGGCCTGCCATGGTAAAAGAAAAAAGGCTCTTAGATATTAGATCAAAGATATTCCTACTACCAAAAAATAAATCTCTATCCAATGAATTAAAGTAATCACTAATCAGTTTTAGTCTTACCTTACTTGCTTTGATACTGCACCATCAGGTTGCTCCTTTTCCACTTGCCTGACAATTTAGGGGGAAAAAGTTAAAACAGTGTTCAAAAATGTCGATTAAAAATATGAAACTGCTAAATATGAATATACCTGAATTGAATAACGGCATGTTGCTTGCTGCAGGATGGGTGGTCTGTTGGAATGTCCGCCACCCTTCGTTCCCTCCCAAAAAGATAACAACTTTGACGATGTATATAAAGGGGCTCTGTTGAAGATATGCACTTCTTAGAGCACATAAATATTGCAAGGAATTAATAAAAACTTTTCTTTGATCATTAAGAATATTAATAATGCAAGAAGAATGAAAGGACTTATTACATGCAAAACAAGAAAATATCTTAATGAAAAAATGTGCTTGCATCATATGGAACATGATCAAACACAAAGTTGTCATTGAAAAGAAAACAGAATAAAGGATTAATCCTTTAAGGCTAGGAGAACTAAAATTGACCAGTCAAATAAACTTTCTTCTTACGGAAAAGCTTTTTTTTAGTTACAATTATAAATAATGAAGTTTCACTTGATTTCACAGATGTTAGTGGTATAAGATACATACACGTGCTTTCCATTTATAAATAAAAAATAAAAAAAGGTAATGTTCAATATAGATATTCCCTAAATTATGAGAATATAATTAAAAAAAATTATAGTGATTGCTAATTATGTCTCATCACAGGAAGGACATTTTTATTTTATTTTTTTTATGACAAGGAACCCCCTCAAGGTATGGGCAAATGGGACCACCCCTGAGGGACAAACCCCAAGTGCCTACACATCCCCACTGAGCAGGCATGGGGTAAATCACAAAATTCCTCAGCTAGGAGTCGAATTAGAGACTTCTGGGTTTACAGTTAATCCAGGAACTCTCTCTTACCGCTGATACTGAGACACCCCGAGTGGGGGCAGGAAGGACATTTTAAAATATTTCGACAGACTCTTCAAACCTTGATGACTCTAAAGTGAATAAACTGAAAACCAGCCCAACCAAGAAAAGGAATAATCAAGAAGGGAAGCAAGAACAAGGAGAGAGCACTTGGAAACTAGCATATATAAGCTCTATAAGACTTACCATTTAGCACTTCACCACCCTTGAAAACATAAAGCCGCCATCTTACATCAGGTTTTCGTGCCTCTGGGGGTTCATTGAACAGAAGTGTCACACCTGACAAAGTAACACACTAACACCCACTTAGAAAAGGATATAAAATTTAAGGTAAAAACCATTTTTACATCCAATTGAACAATTGAATCACACGGTCCTTCACTACCAAGCAAACAACACAATGTGAATAGCGTATCAACTTCTAGGAAATAAAAATATCACCTTTGACTCTATTGGTTTCTGCAGCAAGCTTTCCTGATAACTCAAATGAAGGTTTTTGCTGCAATAAAGGTAACAGCGATTAAATAGGATTATGATGCATATCCTTTACCCTTTTTTTTTGGCTAGGTAAAGGGGCTAGGAGGATTCAACCCCCAGACGTGCCCCACCCAAGGGGGCGGACATGCTGGTTGGCCTATAGGCCATTGGCCTTTACCCATTTAAAACAACAAAATTTGCACCGTGATAAGACTACTCAGAATTTAAGGATAACGAGACCTGTTTTTGCCACAACTTGTATTCAGGTCAAGAGGGATAAGTTAGAACAGATAACCAAAAAAAACCATAATCATGGCATTATGACAAAAAACAATAATCAAGCTAAATTATACCTTTTCCTTTGCTTCCAAGGCCTCCTGGGCAGCTTTCATCTTAGCAACTGAATCATTCTCATTATTCCTGCACAAGCAGCAAGCAAACCCCAGTCAAAAGCTATGTCAAGGGTGATGCAGGACAAGACCAAAACCAAAACCAAGACAATGACTAATAGATAGGCAACCGTCAACACCTAAGCCTGCTTGGAGTCAGCAATCAGCACTAAGCAAGAAAGGGACTCTAAGAATTTAATACAATACGAACAACCTAATTAACTACTAATACCTAAAATAAAAATATAATTGATCAATAAAAATACAATTGACACCAAAATTATATAAGAATAAATAAATAAATAAATTTTTCCTTGCACTCTTAGCATCAAAGATTGATTTCAATAATAGTAGTGCATTCTTAATCTTGAGAAAGATGAGAGAATAAAAAAGAAAAACAAAAGTAAACAAAGACAAAGTTAAGTCTATTAACTCAGATTTAATTTACTTATGCTAAAAGGTGCAAATTCAAAAGGCATTTTTGGTGTAATTGGAGCAAACTCAGATCCTTGAACTACATACAGAGCGGCAGGTTACATCTTTTACTTTCTTGCTTTTTTTTTTTAATTTTTATTTTTAAGGACATCAGTTAAGTAATTCTCAAGATTTGCTTCAGAAATTTCTTTTTTCTTTTGGAGCCAAATCCTTCAAAATTCTTGTAAAATCTCATTTCATCAATTTTATTCTATCTGTTCTTGGCAGCTGCTGTGATTTTTATATTAATTCTGTTGTTTATCAACTATACATGATGTTTGTCCCTTGTTGGCAGGGGAAAGACACAGCTGAAATCCAGAACCAAGGGTATAATACATAACTATAATAAGGAAACTGAAAATTTCACATAACAAGGAACGCTATGCATAAATTCCTTATCTTTCTCCATCCATTTAAAAAGAATCAATACGTCACAAATATAAGGAAAAGATGGCATTATTCCAATGCAAAATTCACCACTTCCATCACATCATAGACTGATGAAAGCTTACTCAATGAAATGGGGCAGGTTGGTCAGGCTGCAGTTTTTCAAGATTTAGGAATGAGAGAATCTCAGCAGCCTTAAAGAACTACCATTGAGCTGCTTCTTTAAAATCTTCTTAAGCCCACTTTATGAAAGTAACTAAATACCAAACAGGCTGCAGGGTAGCTTCTGCTTTTTGAAAGCAGAAGCAATTCTGAAAAATCTGGCACTACACCTTGGTAACAACATAATGATTCCAATGGACTGTATCAATCAACATACACCTAAAGTATATAATATGGCTAAAATACCAAGTTACAAGATTACTTTGGACATCATAAGTGACTTCTTTTTTTCTTTTTTTTTTAATTCCTCACCTTATATCATTAATGTTTCCATAGAAAGTAAACTCTAAACTAGAGATAACAAGTTCCTTATTGAAGCTAAGTGAAGAGTTTGCAGTTCATCAGCAGCTTACCGCTCTTCAGATCCTCTCAAGTTTGTCACCTGAAAAGAATCACAATCATATGTACATATATCACAGTCAGTCACTTCATAAATAATGCAATGAAAAACACTATCCACAAATATGCATCACTAATCATATGCTCAGAAATCAAGAATCACAATTTCTGAAATACTTTGATAGTTAAATTTAGTTTTCAGCTATGACTATGAGCATTGGAGAAATGCATGCCAAAATTAAAAGAATAAATATATGTACAGCTCAGAGGTCAAGCTGAAATTAATCTGGAAACTCTAATTTAATCTTTCCAATTTGAACTCATTAAAATTGTTCTAATTTGAATTACATTTATGATAAAATATGATTTCCTAGTTTCACAAATAAATAAATAAAGGCACCATTAAAACTTTCAGTATAACAAGCATGCTTCTACTTTAATCCTATTTTATTTACGATCTCTCCCAATTGCCTACCTTCTTGTGGGTAGTTAGATTGGGGAATAAAAACCATCATTTCATAAAATCAGGTGACATCATCCAACTGACTAGAAGGTCCTATATAGTCTACTAGTTACACAGTAATTGCTCCTTACTATGAATGGAAGTCCACAAGAGAATGAATTCAATTCAGATCTATATTATAAAGGTAGTACCCCTAAAAAGATTTACATATAAATATTAATATAATGAGTTTTATGAATGTTCAGGAATCAAGGGTCATCTGCAAAATAACTTTTGCCATCTTACAATGAAAAGCAAAACAATATTCTTGCATTGGTTTTCCTGAAGTGAAAAATATCATAAGAAAACAAGTAAATGAGGAAAGACATTTGAAGGGGTGGATATCACCAGACACCTCGTCACAATCTCTGGAATCAGCAGCTGGTTGAGGTGATTGAGATCTGTGCCTGCTCTTGTGATGACAATCTAATGGAGAAGTAGACCGCTCATGTCTTGATCTTGAAGACTTGCTATCATCTCTACCTGACCTCTCTTTTCTATCGCCCTTAGTTTCCCTATCAGAACCCCTTTCCCTAAGTGTCCCCCTATCGCTCCCCCTGCTATGATTACTTTCATGCTCTCTCTCAACTTCATTATCATCCCTCCTCAACCTCCTCTCTTTTCTCTCAACCCCACTTTCTCTCTCAGAACCCCTTTCCCTATGTGCCCCCCTATCACTCTCCTTTCCATGATTTTTTTCATGCTCTCGCTCAATTTCTCTCTCAACCTCATTCTCATGCTTTGTTGGCCTTCTCTCTTTTCTCTCATCCCTAGTTTCCCTTTGTCTCCCCCTATCACTCCCCCTGCCATGATTCTTTTCACTCTCTCTCTCAGCTTCTCTCTCAACCTCCCCTTCATTTTGAGCTCTCCTCAGCCGCTTCGCTCGGGGAGAAGGCAAGCGAGCTCTCTCAGTTTCTCTATCAACTTCCCTTTCAGCCTGAGCTCTCCTCAACCGTTTTGTTTGGGGAGAAGGCAACCGAGCAACAGGAGAACTTGAAGGTGCCTGCTTTGGAGACTTAACACAACCAGAATGTTTCTCTCTTGCATCCGAACCATTTCTGTGGGAGCTCCTATGTCGGGTGGGTGATCTTTCTCTTCGAGGTGGACTCCTCCTATAAGGAGACCCCCGTCCCCTAACTGGAGATTCCAAATGATTGGATACATCACGCCCCATACTTGATCCACAATGTACTACCTACTGAAAATAAGTTCAACATGAAGTCACAAAAATGCAACCATTACCCTTCAAAACAAGCATCTAGACATTATACTTAACATAAGTGAAAGATAGTGTTTGAGATAGTGAGAAGTGAGAAGTGAAAAGTGAGTTGTCTGTGAATTAAACAGTGCTTTTAGATCTCTATTTGTGACCAATTTTACTAGACATTTTAGTGTTACCAACTTTATTAGGAATTCGTCGGCTTGTAATACTAATACAGCAACAAGGCATGTTTGGCCTTTGCTACTTATTCGGTTTTATTTTGAGTAAATTGTTTGTTGGTAGGAATGAAACCGTAACCAAACAGCCCTTACATGCTAAATCTGTATTAGGAAAGAAAAGCTGGTGAGTCATGTTAATGACAAACTTAGATTATCTTCATCTATCATGTGATAAGTTTAAAATGCTAAGAAGCTCAAGGATCCAACAGTATAGCTAATGTTCAGCTTTTTAATACCTCAACAAGTATAAAGTGGATGGCAGTTATTGCATGTGAAGAAAAAGAAAAAATTTTAAAAATTAAGAAAAATTGATATTTTAGTTAAATAGAGTGTAGAATAGATAATCTGACGTGTGTATCTTTGAAAAACAATTAAGTAAAATAGAAAAATTAGATTTTTATGCTTAAAATAAACATAAATTTTTGTACGAATTAATGTGAACGTTCACTTGGTTTGTACAACACAAATCTGATCCAAGACGATTCCAATTACACTCCCACATGGCCAATGCCTATTGGTCACCAAAACTAACTGGACTGAAACCACTAAAACTGTCTATACACTCTAGCATTCCCCAAAACCCCTCAATCACTGTGAAATCCACAAAAACAAATACACACACATTCAAACTACAACAAAGCCCAAACCCTATCACCAATGAGTTTGACGAGTTCACTCCAACTCACTCCGATTCTCCTCACTCACTCGGTAAATTTCTCTCACTCCTTTGTTTTCCTCACCAAGTTTCATTTTCCCTAAATACTCTCATTCTTCTGTGTGAATTTTCTGTCAAAATTAACAGAGCCTTAACCCTTAAGGTTTTAAATTTGTAATTTATGTGTTTTTTTTTTCCCGAGAAATTGTGTGCTTTGACATTGGGAATGACAAAATGTAGGGTAATATTCAGGATTTAATTTTTAGATTATTTTTTATAATTTCATTTTACAGTGATTTTAGAAATTTAGTGATGAATCAGTTAGGTCTTAGTTCAACTTTATGGCTTAGGTGAGGTAAGCCCGACATTATAATTTTTGTTTTCGAAAGCAAAATGATTGATAACTTTAGCTAACAACCAATGTGCAATGGAAAATAGTGTGTTCAAATTTTTGAAAATATTTACTTTGGGGGTTGTTTTTTGTATTGTGGGTTGGAAACTTAAAATGGTCGTACCCAATGCACAAAGCTTCGTCTTTTGGGTTGAAAACTTATGTTATGTATAACGTCTAGGTGCTTGTTTTGACGGGAGAAGGTGAGCGAGCTTTCTCAGTTTCTCTCTCAACTTCCCTTTCAGCCTGAGCTCTCCTCAACCGTTTTGTTTGGGAAGAAGGCAACCGAGCAACAGGAGAGCTTGAAGGTGCCCGCTTTGGAGACTTGGCACGACCAGAATGTTTCTCTCTTGCATCCAAACCATTTCTGTGGGAGCTCCTATGTCGGGTGGGTGATATTTCTCTTCGAGATGGACTCCTCTATGAGGAGACCCCCACCCCCTAACCAGAGATTCTAAATGATTGGATACATCACGCCCCATACTTGATCCACAATGTACTACCCTACTGTAAATAAGTTCAGCATGAAGTCACAAAAATGCGACCATTACCCGTCAAGACAAGCATCTAGACATTATACATAACATAAGTTTCCAACCCAAAAGTCAAAGCTCTGTGCATAAGTTTCCAACCTAAAAGCACTGTTTAATTCACAGACAACTCACTTCTCACTATCTCAAACACTCAGTAGCTGCAAAAACAAATAACACAGAGACTCCCAATGATTCACATGTTCAAATTTAATTCACAATCAGCCTCAGCCAAAAAAAAAAACACCATAATCAAAGATTCACAAACATTATGGAGTGGAGAGAGAGAAAAATCATATCAAAATCAATGTTCGGTTTTGAAGTTGGAAGGAGAGAAAAAATACTTTGAAGCAGATTGAGGTTCGGGATGGAGGCTGGCGTCGGAGGTGGAGTTGGCAGATTAAGCGGCCAGCGGCGGCGGTGACTGGAGGCGTTCGTTAATCCTGGGGGTTAGTCACTGCCTCACTGGGTTGATCAGCTGGTGTGGGACAATGGCGACGAGGTGAGTCTCGCATGAGTGGCCAACGGCTGTGGCGGCGGCTTGGCTGGTGGCGGCGGCTTGGTTAGAGGCGGCGGTGTTGGTGGAGTGAGTCACTCACCGTTACTCTCTTCCCTACTCTCTCGCTCTCTCTCTCTCTCTCTCTCGACTTTCTCATCTCTTCTTTGAATTTTTGGGTATAAATTCCACTCGGGTTGCGCTAATGCCAAATAGTTCTGACTTTTCAAAATTATTCAATTTGGTCTCAAGTCAACTTAATGCCTAAACCATTAGTTATTTCGAGAACAAATTTCTTAATTTTGAAAAATCTTGAACGTAGATGACATTTACCCTTATTTTTTTTCTTTTTAAAATTAGATTAATTTGTAACCGTGGGATAAATGTTGAATTAGGCTTTTAATTTTAAATAATGTTACTGTCACAAATTATTTACAATATTTTTACAAAATATTGATATATCTAATTTTTTGTTGGTTTTAATATAGACTCATCATTAATATCACTTTTTTATTTAACAATAATCATTCACCGCATCATAATTTATAACTCTAGCACTTCCCTTTAATTTTTTAGGTTGGGCTGATTAGGCTGTTTAGGTTGTTAAGAAAGGGGGCTAAGATTTTGAAAGAGAGAGGCCCAATCCTAAAAGTTTCTAAATATACCTAATAATTTTTTTTTTCTTTTTTTTGGGCCAGGGGCCTTGACCCTTTCCTAGGTCCGTCCTTGGATGGAGTAGAATGCAGAATTTACAAGCAATAATTCTAAAGATGGGCTACATTAGACCTGGACAAGGAATTAGGCAAGGAAGTCTTGTCTCCCTACCCGTTTCTCATTCAAAGCCTCATATTTGTCATATTTGACAAAAGCAGTAGAGGATGGTGATGGTTCATCAAGTTGGCAAATGAAGAAGTAGTTCGAGGCACCATTCTTGAAGTAATGGAGGTAGAACTACCAGATATTGACGTTGAAGATGACATACTAGAGCTTCCCAAGATTTGCTCTGATACCATGAAGAAATCGTGGTTAAGTTCTTGAAACTAGGCTAGTAATGGCAAAATAGTAGAGAGAGATTTAGAAAGAGGAAAGAGAAGATATTTTCTTATACAAAATGTAATACGAAGAACATTTGTGACTATTCATACATATCTTAAGCTTTCTACCATCTGTGACTATTTATAATTTTATACATATCTTAAGCCTTCTACCATGTGATATAATTCACCTAAACTGATTTAGTTAGTAACAGAAAATGACAGCTAAGCTAACAAATTTCGATACCAAAATCTGGAGGGAAAATCAGTTACAGTATTGTTATAAATCAGTTATTCCAAATGACATTGTATCGAAGACTATGCGTTATGTATTAGACTTGAGCTAGAAACGGCGTCATGTTGAGCAAGTGATCACACGCATGATTTCAAGAGCTAACGTTTCGCATGTGTCTTCATTTAACCAAGGTGCCAATTTTTTTTCTTTGGTTGTAAGTGACAATAGATTTAAGTCTCTTTGACAATTTCAAATTTTATTAATTAAGTAATTGAAACTTATGATAAGAACATTTCCTCTTCCTCCTCTTCTTTTTCTTCTATATATTTTTATATGTCCTTTTTACCACTAAAGATTAGTAGAGATTTTAGTATTAGAAAAACGGGATTTAGAAAAGGTTTCTCTCCAAACTAATTTAGAAAGAAACCTTCCAAACTTTTTTTAATCATTTTATTGGATGTGAATTTTGAAAATCTAACCGTTAAATTACATGTTCTTATTATATTCTCCATACTTGTAAAATTTCAAGAAAATCAAATATCAATAGTTATGTCATCAACCAAATATTTAAATTTCAAGTTTTTGTGGTCTAAATTTATACATAACAAATGAATCTATTAATCGAATAGTAAATAACATCTAATTTGAACAAAATTTGACATTCATATTAAAAACACAAAAAACATGCAATCTAACATTTACATTTTCAAATTTCATATCTAATAAAAAGATATATGAGAAATTTGAAAGGTTTCCCTCCAACTAGTTTGGAGAGAAACTTTGTCCATTTTGCTAACATCTACTTTTCAATTGACTATATGACTAATTCACTTAATTTTTTTGTGACATTGTCTATTTAAATTTTAAAGTAGGATTTTATCAACTTTAATTTGAAAAAAAAAAAATATAAACAATTGTAACGAGTTTTATTAATAAAATTCTATAATAAATAAATGTGTGGGAGCAAATGATCTGAGGACATTCTAAGGCTATAGGCCCTGTCTGAGGACGATTGAAGGCCCACACATGTGTAAGCCAAGGTTTGACACGTGTGCCAAGACCAAGAAAGGAAGGCGCCAAGACCATTCAGGACCAGACTGAAGCTAAGAGTAGGAAGTCCAAGGAGAAAAGGCTAACTAGCCCATCGACTAAGGATCTTGAGGAGCAGAAACACCTCAGGAGTACTATATCTAACTCCCTACATTGGAAAGTAAAGTTTTAAGGAAAACAACAAGGTCGTGTAAGCAACGGAAGGGGGAAATATCTAGGAAGGTGACTACCACCTCCACATTTAATGCTTTGCACCAACTGAACTGGCCGCGTTTATGAGGAAAATACACCTAAACAGTAGCTACACAGCTCACAGCTCTCTCTCTACCACCTCCAAAAGGGTTTTGATGAGACAAGCAGCCAAATGGCTTCCCTGAGAAGTACAAATGGAGGGCTAAGATGCAATGTAAAGGACTATATAAGGAAATGAATCCCTTTGAAAAAGGGATGAACATTCTACAAGAGAGAGAGAGAGAGAACTGTATCTGATTGTAAAAATATCAGCCTTGACTGTTAATAAGAAATCCCTCCTTGGATCTACCAGAGGAAGAGTTTATATTGAATCTTTGTTTCTTTCATTTACATTAGTACTATCAATACTGCTTTTCCATAGCTTGTAACCACCTTAGCATTGCGATTGACTTGTAAGCCCATTTTCTTACAAATTTAATGTACTGGGCTTGAAAAACTAGAAACTACCATACTAGTTAGGTATGGGCCTTTATTCTAGTCCTTGCAAAATGTATTCCGAAAGGATTTAGGTTTTTTTTTTTTTTTTTTAAACCAAGATTTGTTATATTCTAAATTTAAGCATCATTATGATTGTTTTTAGTGTTATTTCTCAATTATACTCTTTCATTATCTTCTATGTATTTTATTATGAATTTCTTGTTAATTTGTGAATTTTTATATAAAAATTTTATTATATACTTTTCATTTTCATAGCAATAACTTTATCTAGAAATTTTATTTTTTGAGTCAATCAATTTTTGAGTCAGTAAAATTAAGTGTACATATAAAAATAAAAATAAAAAAAAACAAAAAAAAAACTAATAAAGTCGAGTACATGCATTTGCGTAAGTCTCAGTTAATCTTTATTCTTCATTAATTTTCACACTGCCCACGCTTTTGCTCACTCACATCACATCCCCTCTTTCTACAAGAGAGAGAGAGAGAGAACTGTATCTGATTGTAAAAATATCAGCCTTGACTGTTAATAAGAAATCCCTCCTTGGATCTACCAGAGGAAGAGTTTATATTGAATCTTTGTTTCTTTCATTTACATTAGTACTATCAATACTGTTTTTCCATAGCTTGTAACCACCTTAGCATTGCGATTGACTTGTAAGCCCATTTTCTTACAAATTTAATGTACTGGCCTTGAAAAACTAGAAACTACTATACTAGTTAGGTATGGGCCTTTATTCTAGTCCTTGCAAAATGTATTCCGAAAGGATTTAGGTTTTTTTTTTTTTTTTTTAACCAAGATTTGTTATATTCTAAATTTAAGCATCATTATGATTGTTTTTAGTGTTATTTCTCAATTATACTCTTTCATTATCTTCTATGTATTTTATTATGAATTTCTTGTTAATTTGTGAATTTTTATATAAAAATTTTATTATATACTTTTCATTTTCATAGCAATAACTTTATCTAGAAATTTTATTTTTTGAGTCAATCAATTTTTGAGTCAGTAAAATTAAGTGTACATATAAAAATAAAAATAAAAACAAAAAAAAAAAACCTAATAAAGTCGAGTACATGCATTAGCGTAAGTCTCAGTTAATCTTTATTCTTCATTAATTTTCACACTGCCCACGCTTTTGCTCACTCACATCACATCCCCTCTTTCTTCTAGTTTCGCCGAATTTTCTTGTTTTTCTTTAGCTACCATTTTCTTGTTTTTGAAATAATGGCTTCAAAAAGAAGTATTGAAGTTCATAAGAAAGCCTTTGCTTCCAAGATATCAGATATTTGGAAGGTTTAAAAAAAAAAAAAAAACAACAATGTAGGTCACATCATTTTGTCACTTCTGATTGCAACCCTTTGTGAGAGTGTCTTCCATCTCAGACCTTTATGGTGCTTCATAACTCAATTTGGTATATGACACTGCCAACCTCTTACAAGAATTGTGACAAAAGTCGAGACAGGTTCTTTGAATTAATAAAGCAAAAAACTATTTCCAAGAACGAATCAGTTGAGCTATCATTTTCATCTTCACGTTCCAAATAACCAAACCGGTGGAAATATGTCAAAAGATTTTAGCATGGAATTTGATTCCATGTTAGCCCTTGGCAAGAGATGTAAAGGGACGGAATCATAACTCGAGTTGCCCATTGTTGGAACTTGGAAGGATAGTTGGATTCCGTGAGGTGATGTTCATCCCTAAAACCAAATTTTACGAAGAGATAGATTACTAAGATTTCAAGCGATGGACAGAAAGATTTCACCTTTCATATTGGTTTCCATATTTCCCCTTGGCAAGAGAGGTTAGAACTTAGAACGTATGAAATTGTAAAAGAGTAGGATATCATAGCAACACAACACAATTGTAATTACATGGGTGGTCAGCTTTTGTAAAGTCATGGTTATTCCCGAGACCAAAACTCATTAGAAGATAGGATATTATGAGTTTTTATATGGTAACATTTCTTTTCTTTTTTTAAGAGTTAGTTTTTTCCAATATTCCAACGTAGTACTCAATGAATAGTTTTTTGCGAAAAGTCATCAATTTAATATATATTTTTTACCAATTTTAGACTCGATTGAATCAGTTTTTTTTTTTTTGGTATTAATACCACTATGATCCTATAAAAACTATGCAATGTTGTTAACCATGATATTGGCATGTTAAATGCCTTTCATGCAAAATATGGTCACATTTCTATGAAGATTTTTCATATGGGTAGAGTATTTAAAAAAAAAATAAAAGTTTTAAAATTTTGTAAATTCTAAATAGTGTCGTTTCTATTAAATACTTCGATTCGGCTTCTAACAGATTCTTTTCCTCCCTCGTTCAAATTCACGGTCCGCAAAAATAAAGCCTAATCTAGGTCCAATTCAACACATTTACTTAAAAGTTTATATGCGATATATGAATTAGAAAAAAAGAATCCAACCTTTTTATATAATTTAAACATTAATTGGACTATTTTCATATATTTATAAAACATATTTTAAAACTTTTAATTCTAAAAAAATTGAAACAATTAGTATCTAAATACATATCATATTTTAAATGGTCACTATCTCTTTTGGATTTGATTTTTTTTTTTTTTTTTTTTTTTTTTTTTTTTTTTTGAGGAAGTCTCTTTTGGCAATGTTAGACTTCAGTTATTGAATAGATTTTCAGTAATAAATTTGTCTTGAAAACTATTAATTCTAATTTTAATTTTGATAGAAAGAGTAATGAAGAGTAAAATTTTTGGAAGACTAAAAAAAATGTTTTCACCCTTAAACTACTGCAAATATAGTAAAACGTATTAATAAAATGTAGAACATTCAGAAAGAATATAATATTTTAAAATTAATTTATATTTATTATTTTTTGGCCTTAATTAGAAAATTTTACAACAGATAGTCAAGACATTCTATTGGCCAATAGAAGATATCTTTGTTCTTTTATCCTTATAAGCGAGAGGCCTTAATTTTTTATTATTATTTTTTGTGTGATACAATAAGAAAAATAGATATAATATATTCTATATTATTTTGGTTTTTGTTTTTTGTTTTTTTTTTTTTGATCATCTTGTTTTTCTTCTTTTGTCGGTTTGATTTCTTGAGAATGGGCAAAATATATTCCGAAGGTTCTTCTTCTTCGGGCTTCCTAGTGCCTTTTTGCTTTTTTCAATGGTTTACGGCTTTTTTCAATGGTTTACGTATTGTGATGCCACCTGGCCCACCTCAACAAAAACTAGACACCTAACCTATTTCCACATGGACAGCAAAAACTTGAATGTACACATATAGGGTATAGGCGGTTGTGGTCCTCATCTAAGGCTCAAATAGAAAAAGTCCTCAAATTTTAACTAATAGGATTAATTCTTTTATTGTAATAGTCGTAATTAAACAAAAATATTAGCTAATAAATAGAATAATATTTTTTATCAATTGAAAAAAAAAAAATTAGAGAGAGAAATGATAGGTCAATAACATTTTCCACAATATATCCTAAGTGTTTGGTTGTTATAGCTGTTATTGGTTGGCAAAAAAAATATTTTCAGTAATGGGTTCAAATTAAAACTAATAACAACTTAACATCTAAAATTTGTTATGAAAATTTTGTGAATGTAACACTTCTCAAAAAAAAAAAAAAAGCAATAAACAAAAAATTTCACAACATTTTTCAAAACAATTGACAAACTTTTACTAGTTTTTATCTAAGTTTACTATTAACATCACATTTTTACTTACCACTATCAATCTACTACATCAACATATGTGAGAAGATTTGATAAATTTTTTAAAAAGAATTAGATGTGATTAATTAGTAATCTTGCATCTAAAACAAGATAATAGAGTTTAATATTTATTTTTTTTAAGTCATATTTAAATATATAAATGACCTCAATTCAATTTTCGCTTAAGGCCCCAAAATGTATTAAGCCACCCCATACATATATATATATATATATATATATATATTCTCTTCTCTATCTATTAAGTCTTTCCTTTCTCATCTAGTTATAGTATAATTTTACACTGTTATGGATTTACTTTTACAGTTCTACGTAATTTTTGGCAATCATTAGGGTGGTGTACATTCTGAAGAAATTGTTGAGTTCTTGAAACTAGGCTAGTAATGGAAGAATAGTAGAGAGAGATTTATAGAGCGAGAGAAAGAGAGGAAAGATATTTTCTTATACAAAATGTGATATGAACTCAAAGAATAATCTACAACCCATTTGTGACAATTTATACATATCTTAAGCCTTTTTACCACGTGATCTAATTCACCTAAAACTGATCTGTTAGTAATAGAAAATAACAGCTACGCTAACAAGTATTGTTACCAAAATCTAGAGGGAAAATCAGTTATTCCAAACAACATCTCCTGTTAGGTACACGAGTTCAAACACATGTTTTCAATTTTTAAACAACATTACATGTATTTTCACATACTTTTTTACTCACATATATTTCCAAAAAAACTGAAAATTGTTATTTAAACACATGTACCAAACAGATCCGATATCATATCCAAGACTATGCGTTCTTTATTAGATTTGAGCTAGAAATGGCATCTGTTGAGTAAGTGATCACACACGTGATTTCAAGAGCTAACGTTTCACACATGTCTCCATTAAACCAAACGCACAGTTTTGAGCAATCCGTTTGTCATATATGATGTCGTGTTTGTGTGTCTTCTTGCTCAGATGAACAACCTACAGTAAAGTCCTCAGGGGTGTCGTCACTTGTTGGTCTACCATGATACCATCCATGGCCATGAGTAAAACTACTCATTCTCTCTATCTAACACAGCTGAAACCTGAAAGTGCTGTTTGAGTAAGGGTTTTTGGGACTTGGGGGCTTTTTCTGGTTTTGAAAGGACTGGGATGTCCTAATTCGGTTCAATTGCAAATCATATATTTATATAAAGACCAAACAATGAGAAAATTCAATTATGTTCAAAAATTGAAGTCAAATTTTGTGTGATGTGTCAAATTAGTTTATTAATTTTGGTGAAAATATTTACCACTCATTGCAACAATCTTGGAATTTTTTTTTAGAATCATCAAGGATTTTGTTAGTTTTATATTAATGACCTGTTTGTTTAAATGGAAAACTTTGTGTAAAAATAGTTTTTTTTTTTTTTATTCTCCAGTGTTTAGTAGCATCAGAAATAATGAGTCAAAGGAAAACAATCTCTAGTCAATAGAAAAAGTATAACTTATTTTTAGAGATTGTTTTCCGCTAAATTTTTTTGGAAAACAACTCTATCTTACAGCAAGCTAAATAATGGAAGTTAAGAAATTGTTTTTCAACTCATTTAAGGTTGCTACCAAACATAAAAAAATGAAATAATTTTATAGAAAATAATTTTTGAAAAATTATTTGTTTTCTAGAAAACATTATTGCCAAAACAAATAGAGTGTAAAGGTGACACCACTTTTAATAAGATTTGTTTTTTAAATATAAGAATTTTATAGCATATATTGAACTTTACGTTTTAATTTTTTTTTTTATTAATTTAAGACAACTAAACAACTCTTTCTTAAAAATAAAAAAAAATAAATAAAAAATTATGATTTGAAAGAGGGAGTATTATTTTGAATCTAAATTGAGTAAGATAGTTAAAGAATAAAATCTTTGTAAAACTATAATTAAAAAAATTAAATCTTAATTATAATTAACATAACAAATCATTTACGGAAAAGTTGAAATTTAAAAATAAAATTTTAAAGGAAAAATGTTTAGCCTTTAAAAATTGAACTCTTAATTTTTTCCCCCAATGCTCCTACTAGGAATAAAAATATAATGATTAAAACCATAATTTATAAAATTGACTCTAAAATATAACACAAAGACCAAAATTAACTTTGACGGCGCCACATTTACCAACAAGGACATAGCAGGAATTGGGATCGTGGTGCGCAACAGCGACGGCCTCGTCATGGCATCTCTAGCACAACAAGTCCCATTGCCACCTTCAGTTATAGAAGTTGAGACCCTAGCAGCAAGACGGGCTCTAGAGTTTGCTTTGGAGCTGGGTTTTGAGCGGATCATTGTTGAAGGAGATTCTGAGTCTTTGGATAAAGCTTTGAAGACTGAGTGTAGTAACTTTACAATGTACGGACACCTAGTGCAAGATATACTTTTCCTCAGTACACACTTGTCTGAGTTTAAAACATCTCTTGTACGTAGACAGGTTAATAATTTAGCGCACTCTTTATCAAGAAAGTCGCAATATTTATCACATATGTCAGTCTGGATGGAAGATGTACCACTAGACCTTTTATCTGTATTAGAGGCTGACTTCACTAGCCTTCATTAATAATACAATGGTCTCTTTCTCAAAAAAAAAAAAAAAAAAAGACCAAAATTGTAAAGTAGACATAATAAAAGAAAACCAAATAATACTACAACAAAGGCCATACTATGGTAGTCCAAACACCCCCCCCCCCAAAAAAAAACAAAAAAAAACAAAAAACAAAAACAAACAAACAAAATAAAATGGGAATTTTCAACCAAAAATATATATATATATATATTTTAAATCGGCTTCAATCTGTGTTAAGTTTCAATTAATCTCATTTATAAAATTTTGAACGTATAAAACTTCAAAACTATGTAAAGCTATTTTAAGTCCATCTAAAAACTTAATCAAAAACTACTTCTAATTCATTCTATTTAGGTTCCATTTGAAATTTCTTCCAATTCCTACATAAGCTAAATATGGTCATTATTATATTTTATCAACTCTTAAAAAAGCTTCATAAGAATATTCTTTTGTAAAAAATGTACCCATGTATATGTATGAGATTACAAACTAGTGAGTATATGATAAGGCTGGATTTGAACTTTTTATTTAGGAGTCTTTTTTTTTTTTTTTGTTATTTGTTTTAACCAATTCAAAAAATAATAATCAGTGTTCCTTAGGAGGCCAAGGAAAAATAGTGTTTCTTTTTCTGTAAGCAGTAAGCAAGATTCAATTTAAGTCTCTCATTTGACAATTATAAATAATAATAAGTGTTCCTTAGGAGGCCAAGGTAACAATGGTTTTTCTTTTTGCGTAAGCAGTAAGCAAGATTCAATTTAAGTCTCTCATTTGATAATTATAGATTTTAGTAGTTAAAGTAATTGGAACTCAAAAGTCTCTAACCCACCCATTTACCACCTTACGCAATACTAATTACTAATTAGTGCTAGCACAATTAGGAAAGTAATAATGCTAACATCACACACTTTCATACACATTTTGCCACAACTACTATATGTGGCAGCTAGTGATTGACTGTTTGTTACTATCACATGAACCCATAAATTTTTTTTTTTTTTTTTTCTATTACTCATAATTTGTCACGTAAGACGATCATTACAAAATATGTAATGATTACGTTGAGAATGTGAAATAATTGTTAATGAAGTAGTTTTTCTTTTTACACAAATCACTCCCCCCAAAGCATCATCAAAGTTGACTAAATGGACTGAAGTAGACCAAATTGAATGAAATGAACTGAGTGATTGGAAGTGGACCAGAATGAACCAAATGAAACGAAGTAGTTGAAATGGACCGAATTGGACTAAAATAGACCGAATTGACCAAACTGGACTAAAATGGACCCAATAGAACAAAGTAGATCGAAATGGACAGAAGTGGAATAAAGTGACCAAAATAGACTTTAATACTATGTTGGTAAGCATGGTAACAATAAATGTTACGCTTTTAACTTTTTAATATTATATAAATAGACTTTAAATGTTACTCCCTCCGTCCCACTTTGTTTGTCCTCTATTCCATTTTAGGATGTCCCAAAATATTGTCCTGTTTCTAAAAATAAAAATCATTAATTTACTAATGTTCCTATTATATCCCTATTTTATTAATAATTCAATTTTTTGATAAATTTATTTAAGGATAGTTTTGGAAATTTATACAATTTTAAAAGGTAGACAAGACAATAAATGATGTTCCCTTAAAAAATTTGACTTTTCAAACAGGACAAACAAAGTGGGACGGAGGGAGTACTTTCTACCTATCTCAAACAAAAACATAGACAGACTTACATACCTAACCTGGGAATCTAAAACTAGTATAACCCGTCCATTTGCCTCCCTACTTAACAGTAATTACTAAGTAGTGCCAAAGGAATATATTCTGATTGGAGTACTGTCGGTATAGCCTAATTATAAAGTTGTACTGAAACCAATCGCTTTATTGTCCCTTTCAAAAGAGGGACCAAAACCCATCTACATAAATGTGGACTCTTCCTTGTTAAGCGAAATAAAGTTGCTTTGGATCCTAGAGATAAGACTCAACAACTTCTGAAATAACGACTTGACCCCACAAGGTTAGAATAGAATATAGAAAACAAAAGGGTGTTTTGTTTTGACTTATGAGAGTTTTTAACTCACAAGTTTCATTGGTACAAATGCGAAAGCTATCCATTAGCTAGGCTTAACTCACTTTATAATTCCATAAATAAATAAATAAAACTCACTTATAATTTTTTTTTTCAAAAGAAAAAAAAAGAAAAGAAAAGAAGAAGAAGTAAATTTACAAAGGGTCATTCCAAGAAGGCTTAAAACTCACAAGTCACAGCAGAAGAGTTGGTAAATATTCCTTAAAAAAAATGGTAAATTACCACTCAACCAATATTCTAGCAAGAAAAATAAGCCATTTACTCCTTGTATTTATCTTTTCTTGGGGGTGGGTAGAGATCAAACATTCTCTGGTTTTATAATAAAATTCAATTATTAAGATTTCAAATCAGGTTAACATCACCATGAAACTTGTTTGAATTTTTTTTGCTGAATGAAACTTGTTTGAATTTAATCATTCTTAATGATGGACCACACCTACTCTCGATTTGATCAATTCAATTCACCTATAATAGCAGGGAATTGTCAAAATTGAATGCTTTTCTAAGTTTTCTTATTGTAAAGAATAGTAAAAGATTGTATCCAAATGAAATAGAGGATCTGAGGCTTTTATGATTCAACAGCCTAGCAGCTAACAAAACGATAAAAAGTTGAGAGACAAGATAGAAACTTTACATACAAAACGAACTCCTTGGAAAATAAAATTGAAGGGTGCAAGGCTAGCATGTTGCTGGGGATTGTGGCCAAACTTTACATTATGGATCCATATAAAAACAATAGAACATCCAATTGTCTTTAAAAATTCCTCTACAACTTTGCATTTAAAACATTTGTACAAAAATTAACTATCTTCCAAAAAAATCGTTTTCCTTTGACACCATTACATGTATCTTCTTCTCAATTCACCTCACCAATTCTCTCTCCTAGTCTTCCCATTTTCTATCTTTTTACCAGAAGTAACAAAACCAATAAATTATTTCTCTATTCTTCTTTCAGATCTCTTCCAGAGCAACAACCACCACCCAATTTGATATACAACTCATCCACCTCTCTCTGATGGACCCTCCCATTTCTTCACTACTTGTAGCAAAATTTCATTCCATGTGTCAATAGGCCCAGGCAAGCACCAATGCACACAATCATTCTGCACTCGATCCGTAACCCCATTAGCAAATGGAAAAGGATGCATATATGGCCCCGGGTGCCCATCTGGCCTCATCAATGATAATTTGGTCACATCTAATGCCTCAAGTCTAAATTTTGCAAATTGCTTAGCATTGTCCTTTGTTGCATTCACTTCTTCTACCTCAATTTTTCTCATTTCAGCATCCATTCCTTCAAGCTGCTTCTCACTCTCATTATAAGGCTTTTTCTTTGGACAAGCCCCGGCCTTATCCCAATCGCCTTCAAAGTGTGAAGGCGAAAATGTAGTCACAACTACATCAATTGCATTACCATTAGACCCTCTCCTTTCAATTATGGTCTTAAGGGTAGTTCTAAGAGCCTTTCTTAAAACATCATAAAATCCAATCTCAGTGAGATTGAGACCAGGACAGTAATGACAGCCTAACACTAAATCACCCTCATAGTACACCGCTGGGTGTAGAAACCAATGACCAATTGACAATACAATCATGTTTATATGATCCAAATCACCTGCCCACCTTTCATCAACATGATCTAAATACAACTTGTTATAATCAGGCCCCAATTGTGACTTTTCAATACCCTTAACTAGAAATGGTGACCAATACACTGAGACATTAGCATTGTGAGAAGGAAAATACCACCTACGAAACTTGTTCTCCTCCCCATCCTTGTAAACAAGTTCAGGCACAGAGGCAGTGGATAACATGCAAAGAAGGGACTCTAATTGGTTCCTAGCCATGGAATCACCCACAAATGCAATATGCTTGTTCCTAATGAGTTGAAGAAAAGTGTTTGGTTCAAACCTTGGTAGTTCACATTGCTTGGGTTTCCACTTCCAATAGAGGTAGTCAAAGTCCGGCCTGCCATGATTGATACAATTCTGGCCATCTTTTATGGTACCACATGTTGTACCATTGTATAGAGCTCCCAACTTGTCAGAGACCCATTTGCCTGAAGTGTAGTCACATGGAGTCTCATCAGCTCTTTCCTCTTCTGCTACAAAGAACAACATCGTATTGAGTCTTTGTTAGTAATAAAATCCCAATTCCAAAACACAAAAACAAAACAAAACCCAACAAAAATTTCAATGGTATAAACTCGAAAACAAAAATAAAGAATGCCTGTACCTTTATGAGAAGACAATTGAGGAGGAGGAGAAAAGCGAGGAGGTGGAGCAAGAGAAAGAGTAGAAGAGGATGTGATGATTATGGGGGTGGTATTGGGAAACTGATCTCTTGAAGATTGAGGGAGTTGAAGAGGGTAAAAGTAAAGGCGAAAGATAACTATTGGGAAGAAGGCATAGATAGTCCAAGGTAAGAGCTTCTTGGCAAGGGAGTAGTGAGTTTGATCTTTGAACGGAGTTGTTAACGTTGTACTACCCATTTCATAGCTTTCTTTTCTCTTGCTTTTCAACTCCTGTCCCTTTTTTCTTAGTAGTTTTAAGAAATGAGCAGGCCAGCTGAGGAAGACATGAAAAATATCGTCTCTTTTTTGGTTGGGTTGGCAGAGAAAGAAAGAGAGACAGAGACAGAGACAGAGAAGGGGAAGGCTTTTATTTCTAACTATTTCCTCTTGCAAAAATTATTTCATAACTTTTTTTTTTTATAATTCTGACGTATTATATTGTTAGTAATTACTCATTTTAGTTAATCATCATTTATACATATAAAAGTACTATTTTTTATTTACAAACCATACTCTGTTATGTTATAATTGTAGTAAGTTTCTTTACTAATCATACTTTGTTATGTTATAGTTTTTTTTTTTTTTTTTTTTTTTTTTTTTTTGAGAATCTTGTTATGTTATAGTTGTAGTAAGAAGTTGTGAAAAAAATTTGTGGTCTTAAATTTTTCCATCCTTTCTTTGTTTGTTGGGGCAGGTGAGTGAGTCAAACTCACATAGAGAAGCCAAATTATCTTTATGGTTGGCCAACTAATATTAATATTAATCAAACACAGCCTTGGTTTATGAGCTTATATGACTCTTGTCTTTTGGAACATGTGGCACTCTAGCAGAATTGCCTTATTTTAACCTCTTGCTTTTTTTCTTTTTATTACTTGCAAGTTATGCCTCCCCTCTAATCAATGGAGTTAGTACGTCAAAACCCAAAAGTACCCTTTTGTTATATGGAACATAAATCATGTAACTCTCATTGCAAGGATAAAATCGTCTATAAACCTAAAATTTGTACTCCACAAACATGGCAATTACTTCTGTCAACCTCTAATCAACACTGAAGGAAAAAGAAGTCTAAGTAGAAAGAGCTACGTGGACATCAAAGGACAACCCAATTAATTTTTTTTTAAAAAAAACATACATAGTAGGTGAGCTGTGAAAATTAGGCCTCCTCATGTATTGAGACTTGAATGATGATTGATAATTGAGGACCGAAATGACAGCAACAAAGTCATCGCCTTGCTTGTTTCTTGAAAAAAGAAGAGAAAAAAGCCTTGCTTGTTTCGGCACAACATTTTTTCCCCCTGGGTTATAAATTCGGAACTACTCTTTTGTCTGTAAGTTCTAAGTTTTAAATTATCAATCATCTCTTGGACCACACAGTGCAAAAAACTAGTTATCAGAATGATGATTCAATTCAATCTTTAATCATTAGAGGCAGTAAAAGCTTTTCTAAATGCAACTTTCTTGACATAACATGCAAATAGCATTAGGTAGATGCTAACAAATCATGTTTTTTTTTTCTTTTTTTAATCATGCCATATGATAATGTCTCGGTGATTCATCATCTATAGGTTTCCTTCATACTCAAATGAATGATCAAAGGACTTTGGTGGCGCTGATGTGATGCTGTCTTATGTTTCTCCAATACTTTGAGTCAAATCTGTAGCATCTTTATAAAGTAATTCACTTGTACCTGTTATGACTGGAGGAGCTTGGTATATATGGTGATGAATTGAGTAGTCGAGATCTTGCTAGTCTTTGAATCTTCGCTAATTACATGATCAGCTCAGGTGAAGTGATCACATATATGCATTGTCTTGAGGGGATCGTGTTTAGGGGTGTGCTGAAAATCCGCCAACCCGCCAAACCCGACCCAACCCAACCCAACCTGCTGGGTTGGGTCGGTTTTTAGAACTTGGCGGGTTGGATTAGGTTACAAAAAAAAATTTTATAGCGGATCGGGTTGGGTTTTGATTATAAAATTACAAACCCGCCAAACCCAACCCGATCCACCCATATTTTAATATATGTTTAAAATATATTATATATTTAATAAATTTTTAAAAAAACATTTCCTCGATTCCTACTATCATATATAATATAAAATCCTATTAGTTCTTTTAATATATATTTAAATATATTATATAATTAATAAAAAAAATTAAAAATTTTAGATATATTTTGTTTATAACTGAGTTAGGAACTCATGTATATTTTGTTTATAAGTGAATTAGGATACTAGTTCATTTATATTTTGTTTATCAACTCAGTTGGATACTTAAACATATTTTGTTTACAACTAAGTTGGAATATTAATTTATATATTAATGTATATTTTGTTTATCAACTCAGGTAGCAAGTGTGATATATTTTTTTCTACTTAATTTAATAATAATAATAATAAATATTGTCCAACCCATGGGTTCAACCCGACCCAACCCAACCCATGTGGGTTGGGTTGGATTTATGTGATAGGTTGGGTTGAATTTTTTTTTACCCACCATGGTGGGTTGGGTCAAAAAATCCCCTTAACCTAATCCATGCACACCCCTAATTGTGTTTAGCATGGTACCCTATCATGTGATTGGGGTGATATGTTCTCAATGAAGGAGTTATTTGTCTTGGGATCATCAATATATATAAAAGCAGAGAAGTTATGTAAGAGAGCATAAAGTTTTGTCATGTTGTGCACTATTTTAAAAGAGAATTGAAATACTCTTAAATTAAAAGTTAAGAACAAAAAAAATATGAACTTTTTTGTTTCTTTAATTCAATATTTTGAGACTTTTCCTATTTAAAGAATAAAGATTCTTTGTAAGACTCTTTGTTTTTGGTTCAATTTTCAAGACAAACCTCTTGTACTTCTACTCCTATAGATATGAAAAATGTTATCTCTACAATATTTTCACAACACTTTTACAACAAATTTTAATTAACTGGCTATTATTGGTTGTTATGGGTGGACAAAAAAGTAATTTAATTTGTAGATTCAAATTAGAGTCAATAACAACTTACACCTATTATTTGTTGTAAAAATGTTGTGAATGTAACACTTCTCTTTATATATAGTCCATACTTCTTCATGACATCTCATCTCATCTCAAATACATCCAACCAAGAATGATATCATTTATCTTTAACCTTTCAATGACACCTACCTAGTTCCAAATCAAATCATCTCATCTAATCTTAACCCGTATGAGATGGCTATAACCAAAAAAGAGGGTTTGTTTTTTTATTGAGTGACACTAGTTTATGGTTTTGATGTTGAGGTCAGAAGTTAAGGGTTTCGTAAAGGCTATGATTGACTTTGGATCATTAGATGTTTGGTGTGAGAAATCCATAAATTTTTTTTTTAGAACTAAAAGGAAATAGAAAGAAACCTTCCAATTAATTATCGATGATATTAGTTGTTTTTTTAATTATTTTTTAGAACTCGAAATTTATAGGTTTCTTTGTAGTTTTTACTTCTATGTGGTGCAATATCGATATGAGTCATGATGATAAAAGTAAAAATCAAAGATAATTTCAGAGTGTTTTTCATGTTTATTTTTAAATGTGGAAGCCTTGCTAAAGGAAATTAAATCTTGATAAATGAAAAAGTTTTTAACCATTTTTTCTTTATATTATCACATTCTCTATATGCCTTTTGTTGAGATAATGAAATAAGTGTTTGAGATTTGGGGCTCGGTATTTGGTTTTCAAAATGAAGTATTTGAGGAAGTGTTTGAGAGGTTGCTTGATTTTTTATAATTTTTGGATATGAAAGTATTTTTCTGCTTTGAATTTAAATTTATAAATTTCAAATTTCAAATTTCAAAATCATTTAATCAATTTAAAAAATAAATTTTACAAATAATATAATATGTTAGTCTTCTACAAATTGACTGTTCCAACCTCAAAAATTTAGATTAGTAGAGCAAATCCACTCAATCTTTGAAAACCAATTTTATGACAATTTTTTTTAATACAAAATATGAATTAAGAAAATTGAGTTTCAAAAAGCTCAGCAATATTGTGGCAAACATAAATATTATACAGCAAAATGAGTATTGTAAATAGGTCTTAAAAAACATAAAAATTATTTCAAATGAATTTGCAAAACATCCACTCATCACGCAGGAAATTATCTAATTTATTCTTAAGGAAAGATGATTACTAGCCCATCATTATATAACCTAGATGTGATATTTAGGAAGTTATTTCTAATAGGTGAATATTTGTTCCAAGGGTACAAAAATGGGAGATTTGAACTAATATCCTTCCCTTCCTAAAGCATTATCCCTAACGGATTGTGCTGCCTTTTAGGGTTAACACTTAAAAATTTATATATCCAAAAAAAAAAAAAAAATCAATTCAGATTAGCACTAATCCATTTAGAGCTAATCATTAGAGGAACTATAAGTATATAAGTGAAGCAACTAGGCAATTTAATTGATGTAGAACAGACAGCACATGGCCAAAGTAATGAGAGTGCCTAAAATCAAAGCGCAAGACAAAGGGGTACTAATAGAACCCATAGGAGCGGTGTCGAAATTGCATGAATTTTGGCTGGTTAAAGGAAAACAATCTTCTGATCGAAATTCATCACTTTGCCATGAGCTGCACTTTAATTTTGGTGAATTCCTTCATTAAGGCTTTGGAAACAGCGAATTTGCCCTTTTGCGTAACTTTTTGCTCAAAATTCAAAATAAGGTTTTGCTTGTTTTGGATGACCCTTAATGTCCGTAGTTTATAATTTTGCATTTAACCCAAAATTTTCATTTTTGGCAAAAATCGGTGTTGTGCCACCTAATCTTGTAATTAGCGCGATTTGGGTTTTACACGTTTTTCTCGTCATCCTAAGGTTTGTCTTTTTAATATTAATATGCTATGCAACCTCCAGAGGCAGTGGGACTATTATTCAGATCAATAGAATTCAGAATTTTTCTCCAATTTTTTTTCTAGCGAATTCCAAACCTATCATTATGTAAATTCAAGAAACCTCTCATGGATTCGAGATTCACTACCAGAAACTAACAATTTAGTTTCTATTCCATCAAAAAAAGTATCGTGTGTGTTTTCTTTAGACTTTCACAACATCATTTATGGCCTAAACTAAATTCAATTGTTTTTCGCTAATTATATGTTTTTGCATTCCATATTGTTTGATTAGATTCTAAATAGGTATTATAAGCTCTAAATTTTACGCAAATTACACATATAGGAATCGTAATCAATTTTCAAATGAAAGCAAGCCATATATGCACTTTACCAATTTGTACTCCAATAGTTAAGGTAAGTAGGTAACAAATTATTCTCATGATTCTAGTAATAAGGTACTCTTTGCTAATTGATAATGTTCCAAAATGCTTGTGATGCAGAGGGAGTATGCATGTGATGATATGATGATAGAGTCGTATATTGGTTGGGTTAACACTTGGCAACCATTCTTTTCGTCGACATTAATAAATGATGATATAAGCGGTATGATTTTGGCCTTTAGTAGTTACTAGTATGTAACCCTGTGCTATTGCACAAGAATGGATATATTATTAATCATGAGTTTATTCATGTTTAAAAGACTCAATTAAGTCTAAATTCATATTATTAACAAGAAAATTTCATTAACAAAACTTAGCAGTATATATATTTTACACAGAAAGATGAATCTTGGTGACAATGTTTATCCAAAAGATCCATTCACGCTTTTGAATCTTCAATCTTTATTGGTGATTGAAATTTTCACAGCTTAAAAAATTTAAAATTAAAAAAAAAAAAAAAAAAAAACCCTCTTAAAAAATTTAAAATTAAAAAAAAAAAAAAAAAAAAACCCTCAGAGTTGTACTCATTTTTTAGTTTTACGATGAGTCATTTTGTAACATGATGGGCATTTGTGTGAACAAAAAACCTCTGAAGTTCCATGGCTGATAAAAGAAATTCTCTCCAATCTCTTTTTATAGAGAGAGGGGTTTGTGCGTGTTTTTATACATCCTTCATAGTTGTATTATCACGAAGCAGGTCCAATGGATTTAGATTGGTACTACCGATTCCCAAAGTATGAGTGTTTAATGTGTTATTAATTTCATCTCATTGGCTTTTGCACATGACAGCAAAATTAAAAATAATTAGATTGTACACGTGTATAGTAAAATTAGACTCCAATTTCAGATTCTAATTGAACAATTGGAATGATAATATATTATAGTAACAACAATAGGAAAATTCAAATAAAATTTCGAATAAAATTGTAACAATCTGAATAAAAAATTCCAGTAGAAAGACAGGGTGGAGTGATCCACTCCAAGAAGGCGACCAAACTTGCGTAAATATAGAATAATAAATCTCTCTCCGAAAAATTTATATAGTTCATAACCTTTACCTTCACTGAAAATTTTAAAAACATAGTGACTCATATCTGCCATCCAGACATCTACAGCCGGATCCTCTCCAATTCGCGTGAGATTCCATTGATCACTAAGTTCCTTTGCAGCCTGCAAAAAGTGTCATCTATTGGTCCATAGCAGTGCTTTCTTCATTGTTATAGGTGCCAAACCTGAACAAAAAGCCAAATATATAGTAATTTTAAATATAATGTGCATCTAATCACATATTAGCAATTTATAACAAATGTAAAGATGCAAACTTTGTAAGTGAATAGTAAACAAAACTCAGTGTTAGAACTAAGAAGAAAGCACCTTAATTTGAAACTCAGTGCAGATGCAAAGATGCAAACTTTGTAAGCAATTTATAACAAAGATGCAAACTCTGGCTTTGCTATCTTTTTGGAAATTATGCAATGTACCCAAACCAAGTTCTTATCACCGATATTAATCTCTATGGTTTTCACGTTTGACTACAAAATCAAGAAAAAACTTAATTAGCACAGTAACTCACTTGACCCGATACATAGAAGTGGTTTTAATGAGAATGAGCCCACATACATTTAACCACGTGATGCAAAATTTAACTTCAATTTCAGATTCTAGACACATGACACAAAATTAAAGTTCTAATTTGGAATTCAATTTCACACTCTCTCTGCTTCACCTATTATTTTATATATAGATTACATTCATAATGCAGAAATGTATATGCATAAAAGGCCACGGAATGCTTACTCTTATAAGACGTCGCACCTAAAAAAGGCACAAGGAAAAGCTAATAAAGTCAAACAAACCACTCATAATCATGTGAAAGTTTTTTTTTTTTTAGAAAGAAATCATGTGAAAGTGAGAGTCCAAGATATATATATATATATATATAAAAGTGAAAAACATAGATTAAAATTTTCTTTTAACACTTTATTAAAAATAAAATAAAATGAAAAAGAAAAAGAAGAAGAAAAATTGTTTTCTTTTTTAATGAAAACTAATTTAAATAAGCTATGGCTGAACCTACATTAATGGCATGTTTGGATGGAAGGGGGAAGGAGAGGGAATAAAGTAGAGTTGGCTAAAAATAAGCTAATTTTGTACTAAATCTATTCTACTCTACTCTACTCCCCTTCTCTTTCCCTCAAACCAAACGGACCATGGAGCATTTGTGGTCATCCCCAATATAAGATTTGTGCAACTGACAGCCCTTTATCCTTTCAATTCAAGGGGGTGTAAAAGTAAATATCTTTTAACTTATATATGTTACTAAATATTCATTGTGTAAAAAGAAATAAATAAAGAAATATATAAAATCATTATTCATAAAAATATAATATTATTAAGTTTCACCAAGTAAGATTTATTTTTATCCTACCTATATCATGTCTATACTTAATCACAATGTTGGAATCCTAAAAGAGAAATGTATTCACGTAGAGTTTTATTCCATTAAAAATATGATAGTAGAGTTTTATTCGATAAAGAAAAAAGTTTCTTTCCAAACTTCAACATACTTTTATATCTTTTTATTGAATGTAAATTTTGATAAATCTATCATTAGATTTTATTTTATTTATTATCTCCTTCATGCTTGCAAAATTTCAAGAAAATCTAAGATCAATAGTTATGTCATCAATTAAATGTTTAAATTTCAAGTTTTTGTAATCCTAAATTGTACATAAAAAATAAGTTTATGAATCAAATGGTAAATAACATATGATTTGAACGAAATTTGATATGCATATTAAGAACATAAAGAAACATGCAATTAATCCAATTGTTCCCTCACAAAAAAAAAAAAAAAAAAAATCCAATTGTTAGATTTTAAAAATATGTATTAAGAATTTAAAAAACAAGTAATTAATCTAATTGTTAGATTTTTAAAATAGGTAGCCAAGTTAATTTTTTTTAATAAGAATTTGAAAGATTTCGAGAGAAATTTTCCTACAATAAAACATGTTTATTTTGATAAATTGCCACTTTGATTGTAGTAACCAATAGGGAAAACCCTTTGGACTTGCTTATCATTTTTGTAGTCATTCACATGTGTATTAATTTAATGATTAATACAACTCACTAGGTGAATGGTTGTTTCATTTTCATGATAGGTGCATTGGTAATAATTATGAGAGTGCCAAGGTTGATTAAAAAACTAAATAGCTAAAATGAAGTTGAGACTTGAGATAGATCTAAGATTGAGAGATACTCTTAAGATTTAATAAGATTCTCAGAAAGAAAAAAAAAGAGAGAAGAGGATGAGATTTAATAAAAAAAATATTATTAGTTTAGTAATAGAAACAGTTTATGAAAAAGTAATAAAAAGCACCACAATCTTTTTCTCTAATTTAATATTAACACTATATATATTATATATATATATATATATATATATATATATATATATATCTAGCTAGGTAAGTTCATTCTCAAATCATCACCTACACCTGAAGCTCTTATTAGACCACAGCAATATGAGAATATGATATTGATAGTGGAAAATCCACATTTTGTAAAGTGCCCTTTCATCTTAAAACTATTATTTGGAATAGGTAAAATGATATTATGTTTCAAGTGTGTACACCCAACTTTGGTAACACGTAGAACTCAATTGTAGGTTCAACATGTTGTGAAAGTCTGAGTATGTACACTCAAAACATGATACACTGTCTTGGTAATATAGAGCTTTTATTTTTGATCACGTGTAAACTGTAATGATGCTTTTTAGTATTGACAAATCTGGCTTGGTCTTGAGTATTTCTGCAAAACCGTCACAAGTTGTCTTTGGATTCTCATCCAATTTTTACGTTTTGGAACAATTACATTGGTCATCGGGCATTATTTTCTTAGTATTTACCTGACAAGTTAGCCGATTCTCACATGGTAATCTCTAAGCATCAACGCATATTTAGGAGTAAGTCTAGCTGGAGAGAGCTTGCAGATCTCTGAGCATGTAACATTATTGAATCTATAATGATTTATTGATGTTTGATTAACACATGCTTGGTACAACTACTTTTCAAACAAAAATAACCTTAAGCATATCCTAATGAAAAATGGGTCATATAATTAATAACTTAATTTTGACTAAAATACTTCTAAAAACTCTATAAACAAGAAGATAAGTAAACCCTCTTAAAAAAAATGACAATTATAACAATAAAAAAAATAAAAGTCTTCCAAGGACATGTGACATGCCTTGGCCATATCTTAAATAGATGATAAAAATATAGAAGTAATATACTAAAAAAAGAAGGTCCACTAATTTTTTTTAATAACAGGAATTTTTAAGGCAGAATTCTTTGAACTCACCCTAAAGAGTAAACTTTAGATACACAATCTCGCACCCAAGAATCATTTCTTGGGCGAATGAGGACTCGAACCAGCCAGTATATTTGATTTGATGAGTTAAATTTCATAAATCAATCCCTATAAAAATGCAGTGTGTAATCTTGTGTCTCCAAGCAATGAGTTGTCTAAAAACTATACATGTTAATAGGACTAGTGATCGTGATTAAATTTATTTCACAAAGAGTCGTATAAGAGTTTGGGAATAATTATGGGACACCACCCTATATATATATTGGATAAAATTGTATTGCAAAAAAGTTTATACTAGTAGATAGTCCCATGAACATGTTGACTACTAAAATTTGCTTAAATGTTATCAAAAGTCTTGAAGGTTCCAGAAAAAAAAAAGAGTAATCATAGAACAGCATAATATTTTAAAAGTTTTAGTGGTTTTATAAATATGTGTCGTCCGTACATTGAACCTAGGGGAGAACGTGGCCACTTGGATACACAGCATGCTTGACCAGTGAACATGATGACCAGAATGAGTGGTCACCAGCTCACCTCCCAGAATGGAATAATAATGAGGTTTCACCAGCTCACCTCCCAGAATGGAATTATAATGAGGTTTAGGGGACCATTTTGGGTCTTCTTCTGATGAGTCATCTACGTATAGTAATTTTTTAGTTAACTTAATTAGTAGAGTATTTTATGATTGAATAAGAAATTTAAAGTTCAATTTTTGATAATATCAAAAATTGATTGGTGTCTTAATCTAATGATAAGGAGTATCATTAAAAGTGGACGCTAAAACTCTCTAAAAAATACTACATATATATATAAAAACAAAATATAAATAATAATACTGCTAGAAAAAGTTTAGGACTATAAAAATTTACACAATTTCTTACTATAATTATAACTTACTAGTCTACTAGAGTGTTATTGGCAAAGAAAAAATGGTAAATTCATATGTAAGTGATGGTTAATGATTCATAATTTATCGCATCAAAATTTTAATAAAAAAATAGTAGAATAATGTGTAGTCTTAAACTAGAGTTAAACCGGAAAAGGACAATTGACACAGCTCACTCACACAGTCTTCCCTTTTTTTTTTTTTTTTTTTTTTTTTTTTTTTTTTTTTTTTTTTTTTTTTTTTTTTTTCATGAAAAACGCTGTGAAAACAACGTAACTCTAACAATCCTGCCCATTTTTTAGTCGTACGTAGTGTTCTTAATGAACAAGTGGAATTGTGGGGAGACTTTCCTTTGAATGTGACAACGTAGCGTTGGGAGTGAGACGTGTATAATTTAATCCTTATCATCAATCGTGTATCCCACTATCCCACACACCCCACAGAATCATTGCATATTTTTTTTGAGTTTTCTCCATTTTGTGAAAACCCAGTATCAATAGGAACAAACAAAATGTTTTTGCACCTTCGAATGTGTGTTTCCTTGGATCAGGGAAAAAAAGATTGGAAAAGTCTTATGATCGTTCACCAATATTCACTAGACAATACGTTTACACCTAAAAATTATAAAAATTATATAATATATATTTTTGGAAGCACGATATTTTTATTTTATTTTAGAAGAAAGTACCGTAGTATTTCTTCTTCTAATATAATAATATATTTTATAAATTTAATTTATTGTAAAATTCATTATATTCATACGAGAGAGAAAGAGGAGAATCATATGACTGTACCTCAAAAATAAGCAAAATTTTTCCAAGTTTTGCATGAGAAATAAATTTGTGGTTGATTGTGCTAATACATGCCATAAAAATTCTAATTCCACATGGCGTGTTTTCATTTGCTAGCCAGCTCCAACTCAAGTGTAAAATGTAGGTGCCGTTCCGAATTTGCACAAAATTCAAATGCCCAAATCACTCTTTGGACCTTCTTTAAATAATAATAATAATAATAAAATTATCACTCTTTTGGACATGCCATCACATGGGTTGGGTCAAATTCACTTTGCAAATTGGACTTTCATATCTCACTCGTATTAGTGTTTGTATAATAAAGAAGATTACATTTTAGCCAACCAAACCTAAAATTTATCCACATGATTATGTAGAATTATGTAAAAATATATAATTGTTATTGTTACCAATTTACACTGAAATTATTTATTTTTCATTAAAGATAAAAAAGTAGATTATGGTTGTTCTGTGTAAAAAAAAGATAAAAATTTAAAGAAATCAAGAAAATTTGATATTTAATGAAATGTAGTATAAAATAGATAATTTGATGTGAATGTTTTAAAAAGTAATTTATAAAATAAAAAGTAAGTATTATGCTAAAATAGACAACACTTTTATTTTTCATAATATTTTTACAGCACATTTATTTTTAGTTGCAGTGAATATATATATGTATATATTTTTTGAGAAAATTTTTGTGGTGAATCTAATTATAATATTTTATAATTTTATTTAACCTATATTAGATTAGCACGTTAGTTTTGCGTAAATGATATATAACATTTTACGCTGGCAGCAGAAAGAACTCTTTACTTGAAGGATTATGCTTATGCCATTTTTTTAGGATACAGGACCATATGGTATGTCAATGTCCTTTGCAAGTCTAGGCTTCAATGGGTAAAAATTACAATAGGCAATTTTGGCACTGAATTTGTCAAGGCCCACGCCCACTTCAAGTTCTGGTGGACATGATAAAAACACAAAGTTCAGCCCATGCCCAGTTAAGACAAGGGTTGACCAGCTCATGATTATTTTTATTTGAAAAAATAATAATAATAATAATAATTATTATTATTATAATTATAATTGATTTTTAGAATATGAAATTATTCCTTATGTTTAGTTGCTTTGATAACAACTGATAAAAATTTTGTAATTCACTAATATTGGTCTTAACCATTTAGATTTCTTAACTTCTTTTGGTGATATATATATATATATATATATATATGTGTGTGTGTGTGTGTGTGTAAACCAACATTGTACTATTTATTCTATGTAATTAAATAATTATTAAAAGGATAAATAAATTTATTTTTTTATGTTAATCATTTTAAATTGCGCATTACTTATTTAAGCATAATGAAATTTGATGTCATTTTTATAAGATTTATATGAGAAACAACCGATTTAAAATATGAGATTCTTTCTCAATTTTAGTCAATTTTGCAAAAGTTGAAGTAGAGTCCAATAAAAGAAAAAATAATAATAATAATAACACAATCAATAATTTAAAGGAGGATATTTGCATTTTTATTTTGTCAAAATGATATTTGCATTCTTGAGTAGGTATGAAACATGTCTACCTATATTGGTCATTTTATCATGTAAATTTGTAAATACATATAGTATCGTCAAATTACTCTACTACTTTTTTTTTCTCTATATTATTATTATAAAATAAAACACTAAAAGATTACAACTTTTTTCAAGAAAAATGATTGAAATATTGGAGGAAACTTATAGCAAAATACATTGCACATTGTGCAGGAACTAAACCAATTATTTCCAAAATTGTACCCTGTCTAGTCTTGCTTTCCTTCCCACTGCCTTTCATGCTCACGAGTCACGAACACAACAAGATTACATTGTTGCAAGAGTTATTACATCCCATGTAAGATTCAACATTTCTTTCTGCCCGTGCTCGTTGCAATTGTGTCTTACTTTGCGCGAAAACTTACAACATAGATGGCATGAATTACCTTTTTATTGAACAATTTTGATATTATATCATCAGAATAATAACAAGAAAAAATATAAGACTTTTTCCAAAATAGATAGGTTACAAGATTAAAAGGTGTCAGGCACCCGTTCTACTTAATCCATAAATTAGTCTTTAAGAAATTAATGATATTAACATGCACTCATATTAAATCCAGTTATCAAAATTCATTGTTTCTTGCTATCAATTATGAGATTAAATTGGGTTTGGATTCTTAGCTACATGCATGCCATTTTACAAATGATATCACAGTAAAATTCATTTGAAAATATATAGCAAGTTGCAGTATTTGCTTCCTTTGGTAAATCCATGAATATCTCATTAAGAAATTGTGATTGTTATCGTTGAGTTTATACTAATTATTGATCTTTTACCATTGGACCCAAAATTATACAAAATTTTGAAACTATCTTGTTTTTTTATTTGGCTTATTTCCGAATGTACTTTATTTTATTTTAATTTATTGTTAGACATTATGTTTTCATTTTAGTGTTAGATCTCTGTTCTTTACTTTAGTATTGGATATAAGTATAAGTTTATTTATTATTTGTACTTGCTTCCTGAATTTTAGGGTTTTTTTTTTTTTTTTTTCTACAAAGAAATTGAGAAGCCAATTTACAACTTCTGGTGGGACAGCTCCTTTTGAGTTCAACAATACTGAAGGGAGAACAAAAATAAAACATTTATTCAAATAATCCAACATTATCAATCAAATTGAAGAATCATAATATAAAAAAAAAACAATAAATACTATAGTTTCTAAATTTTTGTAATAAAATATTAAAATGGTTAGCGCAACTAATATGTCAAATCCATGTACAGTAAGAACAATCGATTTATGGAGTAATTGTTTGATAATAAATATGTGAATGTAATCTTAAATGATTCAGATTCTAAGAACGCCAAGGCCAAACCAAGTAGTTTGGCTAGGAGAGAAGTTTGGACTTTGGAGCTTTTGTTTTTCCCGTAAAATCTATCTATAAATTATGTAAATGTAAAATGCACAAGATTAAAGATAATGTTGTGAAGGATTGATGTGGTGCGTTTCATTTGATTTATTTATTTATTTTTTATTTTATTTTTTGAGAATCTTTCAAAGTTAGATTAGCTGAATTAGACAAATGTGGTTTTTATAGAATGGAGTAATAAATGCACTGTTACAAAAATGTTTTGGTTTGGCATTTGATAGGATTAATTTGAATTTACAACAAATTATAGTGGAATTAGGTATTGTGCTAATCAAGTTAGTAGTGGATGCTCCTACTGACCTAATTAGAGGTCTCCTTCCAAATGAGCAATTCACTGTAATGGCAATTGTAATCTTTTATGTTATATGGAAAGCCAAGAATTCTGGTGAATTTGGTAATGAACAAGAAAACCAATATGTTTTGCCAAAATGAGGCCAACTAGCATACATTGAATACTCAAAAGCAAAAAGAGAAGATAAGACATGGTTAAGGCATCAAGTGCAACATATTTGGGAGTGCCCACCCATGCACATATACACACCTAAAAGATCACATGAAAACCATATGTTGAATATTTATTCCCATTGCATACATTATATGGAATGAAAAGGAGTAGGGTTGTAAAGTTTAAGTTTGTTGATTTAAAATGTTATAAAAAAAAAAGATTTGTTCATTTAATTTTATTTCAAACACAAGTCAAGTTCAAACTCATCATTAAATAAGAATATAAGTTTAAGTTTAGTTAATTTTCTTGTTAAATGAGCTCGAATTTGTTCATAAGTTATTTGATTTACCAATTCTTTTTTCATACATAATAAAATCATAACTAAAATTTTTTACCCCATCACAAATATATGAATCTTTTACCACGAACAATAAGTAAATATTATTAATAAACTACAAATAATAATTTGATATAATATTAAGTACTAACCTATTTACAAATTTACATAATCTAATCTCAAGTCTATATAAGTATATTTTTAAACATGTATATGTATATAAAATCAATTACTCACAACTTTTACGTGGGCAAAATCGTAACAAAAGTTGTGTGTTTTGATATTTATTTATTTTTTCTCTCGCACAGTATATTCTCAAGGCTTTCAACCAGAGACTAATCATTATTCACATCGGATGAACCCATAAAGGAGTAAAGTGCTGGCCTAAAAAATTCTTTTTAAAAGTTATGTGTTTTGTTATGATCTTTAGCATTTTTAGTATTACCTTAATAAATTTAATATCCATAATTAAATAGTTTCGGGCTCATGTGGCTAAAACTAGACTTGAGAATCTGGAGTTTGGATTAGCCGAAGCAGTTTAGAGTTTAGACGAGGATGTTGTTTGTCTCACCAACGTGGAAAGGCCAACCAGGCTCTCACTCTCTCACCTCCCTTCTATGGCTGCAACAGTTTCACTCTCTTTCTCCATAGATCCACAACCACAACACCACTACTTTTCCCACTTCAAACCCCACCAAACTCTTCCTTTCACTTCCTCACCTCTTTTCCCCAAATACCCACTTCTTACTATTGCTCACAGACACAACCGCTACGCTTTCAAATCCTCTTCTTCTTCCTCCCCCTCAACTCCTTCAACGACAGCAACAACAAGCTCTTCTTTTCTCGAAGACCCATTTCGAACAGGTCGGTTTCTGAGCAATGAAGAGCTTGAAAAGCTCAAACTCCTCGAGGATTTCAGGTATTATCGGGAACTGGAATCTGGGTCATTGTGGATTCGGGTGATGAGGGCAGAGGAGATGGACGACACAGTTGCTTTGCTCGCTGAGTCCTTTGCTGAGTCCATGGTTTGGCCTTCTGGTTACCTTTCGTTGTTGAGGTTCTTGGTGAAGCAGTACTTGATTGAGAGACGAGCTCTAATGCCTCACACGGCCACGCTTATTGGGTTCTACAGAGGAAAGGAAAATGAAAGACTAGAACATGAAGAAGAAGAAGAAGAGGAGGAAGAGTTGGCGGGGACTGTGGAGGTTTGCTTTGATAAAAGGGGTGCAAATGCTTCTCCTCCTACGCCTACTCCTCCTAAGAATTCGCCATATATTTGTAACATGTCCGTGGATAAGCCACTTCGCAGGTGTGTTTTTGGTTTTTGGATTTCCACTATTGCTATTTTTCTTCACCAATTTCTTGTCTTTTATCTCTGTTTTTGTGAATTCAGTGTTTAAGACACAAAATTTACTTGTTGGGGTCTTATGCTATGTTGAGGTCAACATCACGGTTTCATTAGAGACTTATTGTTAGATACTAGTATAGAAAAACAAGTTATATTAAGATAAATAAGTAGAGTTAATCGGTCCTATTGATGCTGTTATGATACTAGGATTTGTGCTTGTCATTAAGGCTGTGCCGAAGTAATACAGCTAGATGGTCAAGATTAAAGCTGCTAATGCAGATGGTATAGTTGCCTATTATGCTCTAGAAGTACCTTATATAAGGTTTTCATGGTTTCTTAATCATTGTCTAATTGTTGTAAACATTATATTATCACAATGATGGCATCATCATGTATGCCACATGCATGTTAAATTTTTTCTTATGTAGATAAAACTAGAATTGTGCTTTAACTAATTTGTTGCTAGTCAGGCCTTAGAAGCTTTACCAATATTTAAATCCATGTTACACCCATAACATGTTAATTGTTAAATGATTGACATCCAAATTTCTTTATTTATTGAAACCATACTTAATTTACCAACATCCAGAAGTTTATCGTTTGGTGAGGAGTGCTTCAATGTTGGCTACAAGGACCCAATTCCTTCAGATTTCAGAATTAGGTTATAGAATATGGTTCCCCAGTGTTTGATGTGGAAAATATGGAGGGAGAGAAATAGGATGGTTTTGAGGGGCAATAGTTGTCTATAGAGAGACTGAAATCCCAATTTGTTGGGTCTCTTTCTATGGGAATTCTTTGGATGGGAGTAGATCTTCAAATATGGGTGATTTCATTGTTATTGATACTCTTAGTCTTATATCGAAACTTCTGGATATATAGCTACTTTGGTCCAATTTTTCCCTAGCCAAGAGCCCTTTGCTCAGTGGTATGTCTGCTCCCCCCTTTAAAGAGTGCATAGGTTCAAAAAAAGGAGGCTTTATCCCCTTAGAGTCTTAGGCCCTTTATGTCACCAAAAAAAAAAAAAAAAACCAATTGTTCCCTATGCGTCTTTGTACAATCTTTTATTTGACACAATTTCTTTACCTATCAAAAACACCCAGAGTTTTAACATTTAGTTTGGACATCAGGAGGCTGAAAGTTGAAAGACACCAGAAAGTAAGATTAATAGTTTAATACAAATGAGAAGAAATATAATGTATATAGTGGCTTTACAGAAAAGTTATGGGAAATCACATGAATAGTTTTTTCCCATATCTGTCATTTATTACCGTTATTCTAGGAGTAATGGTAGCATATGTGCTAGTCATTTCAGCTTTCCTGATGTCGTACAGCCAGATGGTCAAGACAACAGTTGCTAGGCAGAGTATAGTTGTCTTTCTATTATACTCTTAAAATTCGCTTATACGAGATTTGCTTGGTTTCTTAATCCTTGTCTTGTTATTGTGAACATCATTCCAGCACATTGATGACATCATCATGATATGCGACATACATGTTAAATTCCTTCTTCTGCAGATGACAAAACTAGAATTCCCCCATAACTTCCTAGCTACTACTCAGGCATTATAAGCTTGACCTTTGTGGGAAATCTTGTTACACCCGTAACATGATGACATCCAATTTTCTTTAATCTTGAATCATACATAATTCCTCAGCATCCAAAGTTTATCATTTGGTGAGAGGAGTGCTTCAATTTTGGCAACAAAGACCACGTTCCTTCAGAAATAGGTTGTGGAATATAGTTCCCCTGTGTTTGATGTGGCAAATGTAGAAGGCAGAAATAGGAGGATTTTTGCCAAGAGATGTCTATAGAGAGATGGAAATCCCAGTTTTTCGGGTCTCTTTCTATATATGCATTCTGTTTCTCATTTGAACTAATCTTACTTTCTGGTATTTTTCAAATTTTCAGCCTCTTGGCATTCAATGTAAATGATACAACCCTGAAGTTTTTTTTATAAGTAAAATCAATTGTGTTAAATAAAAGATTGTACAAAGATACAAAAGGAACAGTTGGAGGTTTTCTTTTTGGTTAGGTGAAGGGTCTAAAGGGAATGGCCCTCCCAGGATTTGAAGCCAGACATTCCTCAATGCCTCATAGGGGAGACCTGGACATGCCACTAATCCAAGGGCACTTGGCTAGGGAGAAAATGGAGTATTCTAGCTATATATTAAAAAGTTCCCCAACCAGTTCAATAGTAACAATGAGTCTATGGAAGCACTTATATTTGAAGATCTACTCCCATCCAAACGCATCCAATAGAAAGAGACCCGAAAAACTGGGATTTCCATCTCTCTATAGACATCTCTTGGCAAAAATCCTCCTATTTCTGCCTTCTACATTTGCCACATCAAACACAGGGGAACTATATTCCACAACCTATTTCTGAAGGAACGTGGTCTTTGTTGCCAAAATTGAAGCACTCCTCTCACCAAATGATAAACTTTGGATGCTGAGGAATTATGTATGATTCAAGATTAAAGAAAATTGGATGTCATCATGTTACTGGTGTTACAAGATTTCCCACAAAGGTCAAGCTTATAATGCCTGAGTAGTAGCTAGGAAGTTGTGGGGGAATATGAGGCATTGAGGAATGTCTGGCTTCAAATCCTGGGAGGGCCATCCCCTTTAGACCCTTCACCTAACCAAAAAGAAAACCCTCTAACTGTTCCTTTTGTATCTTTGTACAATCTTTTATTTAACACAATTGATTTTACTTATAAAAAAAACTTCAGGGTTGTATCATTTACATTGGATGTCAAGAGGCTGAAAATTTGAAAAATACCAGAAAGTAAGATTAGTTCAAATGAGAAACAGAATGCATATAGTGGATTTACAAAAAATAAATAAATCTTATTTTAATTTTATCCGAATATGGAAAAGTTCTGAAATAAAATTTCTTGATGGATTGTATAGTGAAAGGCAGTAAAGTTATACTTGCAACGTGATACATGATAAAGTTAGTCACGGTCATGTATCCTGTACAAAAATAATTTTTTCTTCTATTTGTTATGAACTGTAATCTTAATTTAAACTTCTCTGGACTATAGTACTAATTTAAAATCCATAGCATTTCAGGTTTCTAAGTTTATTTTATTTTTTATTTTTTTATCTTTCAGGAGGGGCATTGGCTGGCATCTACTTAAAGCAAGTGAGGAATTAATTTCTCAAATGAATTCCACAAGAGAGGTGTACTTGCACTGCAGAATGATTGATGCAGCTCCATTCAACATGTACATAAAAGCAGGTTATAAGGTTGTGAATACGGATAGCATTTTCATCCTGTTGATGTTGCAGAGACGTAAGCATTTGATGTGCAAGAAACTTCCAGTTCTAGGAAGCCCTTTTGATATGTCAGATTCTGATGAGGAATAAATATGTTGAATGGACTTGTGGATCATAACATATATCCATGAGGTACAAGCAAATACTGCCATGTATTATTCATATACCAAAGAATCTCACATATTCCTGTGCAACTTTTACTACCTTCCTCTCTCTCTCTCATACACACACACACACACGTGCATGTGACTTGATTAGGTATATTCCCATCACTTCTTTCCGTTTGATATCTAGATTGTATTTAGCAAGATATTTATTTAAGTTGTAGTTGTGATGATTTGAGATATGAATCTTTTTCTGTTATGTTGTTTATATTCCTTTCTGGGGCTCTTTTGGGTTCTTGTTTTGCAGGATATATGCCAATGAGGTTGCGATCATCATTCAACCAGGTTAGATTTTGGCTAGGAGGCGAACCTGATATTTGAGCTTCTCCTTGCTTATATTATATTATGTGTATGTAGAGTTCCATTTTGTTGCAAGTAAATTGCATCAGGCATCTCTATTTCAATGTGATCTTAGTCCTGTTGTTGTTATAAAAAGAACAGGTTACAGTTTTGACACATGGTTTATATTTTGTATATATTTGATCTTGAAGTTTTAATATAATTTTTTTTTTCTCCCAAGCTTCTAACACTAATACAAAATCAAGCATGAATAGTGGTACTGATTTTTCAACTTTACCTATTACTTTGCCAAAGTTGATGTGATGGTTGAATCATATTTTGTATTGCTGAGTTTGAAATACACATAACTGAAACTAGAAAATATACATTGTCAGCAGTTTTTTGTTATATTTTTCTGTAAAATTCTATGAATTCGAATATCTAATCAATGATTTTAAGTATGGATGTTTAAATTGTCTTTTGAGATTTGCTAATTAATCTGAGAACACCAATACAGGCAAGTTCTTCCAGGTCCAAGATTATTTCCTCAACGGAAATCTTATAGCTTTCTTTGGATATATAACATATATTTTTTGAACTTGGTCTATGGCATATAGCACATGCCTAAAATAGAATCAGTGCACAGCATATAGAAGCAAATGTCAGTAAGTAAAACATTCCAAAACAAATGGTAATGGTAGCTGACTAGCAGGATACTGGATATGTTAGGAAGTAATACCTTCTTATTGTTGGTTTACTACCTATGTTCACTTGGTAAAACACAACAAAGCCACCTTCCACTTGATCTTGGGTTGCGTTTTATGTGTCTGATAACATGGTTCAAGTGCCTTTTGTTTTTGGTCAGGGATCCTGACCAAATAACTATGTGTTCATATTTTTGAGCTTGTATGATCACAAGCTTTCTAGGTAGGAGAAATCATTAATAGAAAAAGTAAAACATCTTTTTATTGAAATAAACAGTTGCACCCTGCTGGAAAAACATCTGGTTTTATTAGATCATTCTCAGAGTATGCATAGCCATGCTCATTCCTTTTGAATTTATATGAATAATCACTTGTAGTTCTTTTACACATTCTGCCATTGGGGGTCGCTCACTACTCTCAGCACGGACACAGCGTGATGCCAGGTTTGCAAACATGGCTATAGACTCCAAGGTGTATGAACTTCGGCTCAGCTCAGGATCTATCACCTTACGCATTTTCTTCCGATCATTCAGTATATGCCTTACCTGAAATAGAAAGAAGCATACTTATACCATTCTGTCATTTTTCAATTGCTAACTTCTTGGAGATTGAGAACCAGAGCCAATTGCGGCGAGAAGAAAATTTTCATACCTGCAGTACAAGGTTTTGATCATTTGGTCCTTGGTTCAAGTCCACGGCTCGGCGTCCAGTCAGAAGCTCGAGAAGAACCACTCCAAATGCATAAACGTCACTTTGTAGAGTTAGCTTTCCTGTCTATTGTCAAAGGAGGCAAATTCAAATCTCAGTCTGGGCCCTCTTGTTAGACAAATCCAGTGGAGAGAGAGAGAGGTCAAAAAGAACTTAACTTCTAAGGCAAGAATCTATACAAATAATATTATTAAATTGTATTTTTATAAAAAAAGAAGAAGATATTATTAAATTGTAGGAATGGACAACATAATATTGATTGTCTTTGAATACTCGGTATTGCTCAGGACAAGTGCGATATTATAGAGTTCATAATCTTATAATATGAGATGGGTTGTGTTGAGGGGGGATTGGAATTCCACCTCATTATGTAGGAAGTGCTTTCCCTTTTTGGCTGAATATGTAGGAAGTGTATTTAATACAGTAAGCACATCAAGGTATTATATAAATAAATATAATTAATTACTTCATTTAGATTATGTGAATAGGGTATATTGGGACATTGGCATTCAGTGAGTCACAATTAGAGCTAAAAATTATATATATATATATATATATATATGTTCTATGTAATAGGTGTATGGAACACTCTTCTCAACTCATATGTATGCAGGGACGGACTCAAGATTTTAAGCTGAGGAAGGGAGGGGGGGGGGGGGAAAGGGGAGAGTACAAGCAAAAAGAAAAAAAAATCCAAAAAATTATTTATATAGTATTAACAAACTATCAACTAAGACAAATACACAAAATTATTGTTTCTTAATACATTTAGATGCAATCATCTACCAATAGAGACAAAAAATACAAAACACCATTGTTTTTTTAATAAATTATAGTGCAATCATTTATGCCATCTCAATTTATAGATTTACTAGTTTTCAATTTATAAATTTATCTAGTTTAAAAACATTAATTGTAGCATTATGAGTTAGCAATATGGACCAGTGGCTGATAATTTTGGAGGGAGGGGGCTGAATATATATATATATATATATATATACCTAGAAAAAAAAATTATTTTGGACGGGGGCCTGGGCCCCCGTGAGACCCCTTTTGGTCCGTTCCTGCATGTATGTGAGATCTGCACACATGGATCTAACATGCATGGGAGAGTGCTGTTGCAAGTTCTTGCTAGACATGATACAGCCACTTATGGCTGGTTTTCAACACATTGATATAGCATCAAACCTTATCAAGGCATTTTTATTTTATTCATCGCATTTGATTTGGAGAAGTTGGGAAATATTCGTATTCTAGTTTGACATGGCATGCATGAAAATCAATGTAAAATCTCAAAAATGGGGTATACTAAAATAGAAAATAAGAAATATTCTAAACCTACTTAAGTTATGACACCCTATTTTCTGCTCAATTGGCATAATAGGTGCTTCCACAATACATAAGTCTCCAGATTATGCAAAGCTGCATGCACTACATGCATATGTGTATCTTCTGTATTGTCTAGTGAGTTTTGGGTTTCTACCATAATATGTGTATTGCATTTTTTTTTTTTCTTTTTTTACTTTTTATTCCCAATTTGAATTTGGTTGCAGACCTGTGAGCAATGAGTTCTTAGATCAGTTGGATGATGTATGAAGATTAATGAAACTTTATACGTGAAGGCAAGAGAGAAAAATCTATATTGAAACTTTGGAAAATATATTACGATGAAAATTTGCCGCATTTTTCAGTCACATAGATTCATACCGATGTGTACTCAGGATCAAAATAGCCAAATGTACCAAGCACTCTAGCGGTCACATGCGTCTCGTGGCCCTCTGGCATTAACTTGGCAAGCCCAAAATCAGATATCTGTAAAAATTATTAGTCAGTCAATCTTTGGTCACAATCTTAATGGCTGGCCCTAAAAGGCTCAAGAGTCCAGAGAAAACTTAGGTGGTAGGTATATACTTTTTAAGCACACAAAGGAGAAACAAAAAATAGACACTAAACCAATAGCTTTATAGTTCAACTGAGATTTCCTAATGTTTCATCGAAAATGCGTATGGTTCAAAAAGACGCTAATACATAGTAATCATGACAAAATTCTCTCAAATTTTACCTTGGCTTCTAAGTTGGCATTTAGAAGAACATTAGTGGACTTAAAATCTCGGTGAACAATTGGAATCCCAACAGATGAACTTGAATGGAGATAAGCAAGTCCCTTGGCTGCTCCAAGCGCCACTTTGAGTCGTGTAGGCCAGTCCATTTTTGCTTCCCCAATTCCTAACATACAGTTGCAGATTAACCAAAAGTATAAGGAAAGATATTTGACATGAGAATCGGGTTCTTGAATTGATTTGAAACCAACCATTTAAGTGATCTTCCAGGTTCCCATTAAGCATGTATTCATACACCAGAAATCTATGCTTCCCATCAGCGCAATAGCCTATCAAGGAAACCAGATTTGGGTGGTCGAGTCTGCTCAAGATGTCAACTTCTACCCGGAACTCGCGCTCCCCCTCAGCTTCTTTAAATGGCGGCAACTCCATTTTCTTAATTGCTACAACCTTGATATTCAAAAGAGAAGCAAAAGTTGATACTAGAATGCTAATATTATACTCCTTTTTGCTAAATCTGTTTTCCTAAATGATATAAGATGTAAGATATGAGCTTATGAAATTTGTTTCATGATTATTATTCTTTATCATCAACTCAAGACTTTAATACGTTTTTTATAGTGTAAGCGGATTCATACTCAAGTATTTTATTCGACAATAAGAGACTATTAGTAAAGTTAATGATTTAAATATTTTCAACAATTCAATCTACGTGACTTTTTCTTTAAATTGAGTGGGGAAGATATTACCAACCCCCTCCCTCAAAAAATTTCCAAAAAAACGCAAAGCTAACCATTAATATATCTTATGTTAAGAAAGAAACTTGCAGAACATACCTCTCCTGATTGCAAAGTGCCTCTATAAACTCGGCCAAATCCTCCTTTGCCAAGCAAATTCTCTTCACTGAATGAATTTGTTGCCTCTTCCATTTCCCTGAGTGTGAAAACTGATCCATGGTGCCTTTTTGTGCGTTGGGGGGTTTGATCTTCAAGTTGCCAAAACTCCACAGGTTTATAAACCCCTGAAAACTTGAAGACATGAATGTTATATAACTATATTGTGGAGAAGCAGTAGTAGTAAAAGAAGTAAAGAACATACAAGGGTCTGTGTGATCTTGAGACTTGCTTCTCCGGCGCTTGTTCCACGCTGAAACCAATCCGAAAGGCATAATGGCTTCCTAATCTTTCTGGAATTTGATATAATTCTCTGTTTGAGGATTAAATTGACAGATAATATCACTTAATGAAACGGACAATTGGATGGAGAAACTAATTAGTGCCATGACACCATTGGGGTGTCACATTTACACTTGACAAAAAGACAGCAGAAAATCAATGCAGCCTAATTGGAAGTGAGTTCAAAAGTCTTGCTCAAACCAAAAAAAAAAAAAGGTGAAAATTATATGAGCAAAAAATGAGATTGGATGGTATGAGAAATTGAGAATACTCTCAAGAGTACGTGTAGAGCAAGTGAAGTTAGATAAAACGAATACTCCAACAACACAATGTTCCAACAACTTGGATTGTGGGAGAGAGAGCTAGAGATGTACTTGAAGGTAAAGAAAACAAAGCATAAGAAAGAGAGGAAAAAGTAGGTATTGCTTGCTTACCTTTGGATGAGAAGTGGTGGGGGAGTTTTGTTTGATAAGGAAATAGAAGCTGCAACCTCTACTTCCAATCTTTACTTCTTGATTATTTTGGTGAAAAGAAAATGGTGGCTGTTGTGAGGCCGTTTTCATTCGTTTCCATAACCAACCCTTCATTTTCTCTATGACAAACAATTGAAAAAAATGTTTAATTTTAATATTACTATTTGAATATGACAACGTAAGAAGAGGGTCAAAAATGATTTCATTACCAATTTACACAGATCTGTGGGACCTAAGATTCCAATCTTCTAGTTTGAAGTCACCAAAAAGCATAAAATATTGGTGGTTAATTAAAGAGCTCTTAAAGTTCACACCAAAGTGCAACAAAACATATAGCATATTTGTCTTTTTTGGGCTTTCGTAGAAAGGAGGACATTGGACTTGTCTGGTTGCTTATAACATTAATGTGGGTGATTAAAAAGCTTTCTTTAATGGTTAATGGTCTTCTTAGGATCATTAATGATCAATTGGTACCGAGGTTAGCACTGAACATAGGACATGCTTCTAGTTAAGGATGGAACTACATAAATACTTGGGGGCTCATGGCTCCCTAAACTTTCTAATATTTCAAGCTTTGTCCTTCTATTTCAATTTAATTTTTCCACTACCTAAACTTTCTTAATTCTCCTTATTGGTCCTCTTAAGTTTGTTTACTTCTATAATTTAGTTTCACTCCCCAATCTTGAAATTCTAGTTTTGCCCATGCTTGTCTTCTTTACAAAGCTCCAGGCTTGTGGGAAGGGTAGATTATATTTAGGCCCTTAAATTTCTTTTATATCTAATACGTTGATGCCTCCTTACCTCCTTGGTATACTGTAGTAGTTTTGGATCGTAGAACCCTACTAACCAAAGACTGAATATATATGTATATATGGAAATGAACATATGTTGACAAGTTTGCAAAACAATGACACTTTCTTGAAAGCTCCCATAAATTGCTTTTAAAAATAGTTCACAAATCAATATTCATAGCACCTGTTAATTTTTCTTATTAGGATTGTCTTTTTATTTTACATTTTTTTTTAATATTTTATGGGATATATGCCATGTGTACGGCCTACCGTGTGTTGTCTAATTGTCTAATTGTACGGCTCACGTATGTCTTTAGGATATATGTTAGTAAACTATTTTAGGAAAATTTTTATTGGGATTTAAAAAAGCTGTCAAACCTTTTGATAGTTTTTTCAATTTCCGATAAAATTTTTCTAAAATGAATTGTTAAATGTTAATGTATGTCCTAAGGGCATATATTAACCGGACCTTTTATGTATTATTAAATACTAACTATTATACCCCTCTTGAGAGGAAAAAATCGTTTACAAAAAGAACCACTAAAAACACCAAAAAAAAAAAAAAAAAAACCAATGACCTCCCTTTTGGGGATTACGCTAAATGCACATTTCATTAATTCATTGAGTGCAACTTTTCTTATTGTGATGAATACAAATCTGGGACCTGGGACCATAGTCCATATATTTCATAGTTCTACTGCCTCTGATGTCAATGTACAAAATAAAAGGAGTGATAAATATAAATTTGGAGATTTCTAAATTTTAGGTGATCAATTACTATTTACTCTACAATTAGTGAATCGATCATGCGGACATCTTTCTGCAAAACAACATAGTTTTCACTTTTCAGTCATGGGAACTAAAAATTACATTTCTTTCCGCTCTGGATTATAGATCTACAATAATGTCATTCATGCTACATAGATGCTAGTATTAGTAAAGATCAAAGGACTAAATAAATAAATAAAGCTTTAAAAACTTCATTTGCTAAGATATTTGGAGTACAAAAGGGTTGGAGTGACTGATTTTGACAAAGTGAGAAACTAAATTGACAAAAATTAAATTTTAAGGTCAAATTTATCGAATCAATATATGCATATTGAATTAACCAATGAAGTAAATGCATATATTAAATATCTATAGTTGTAATTATTTATATTAAATGAATTTATATGATTATTTTTATAAAATCTATATAAAATACTATTTTTATGTGGAATAATAATAATTTATTTAGAATATGATATTTTTTCTCACGTTTAGTTGCTTTGAAAGCAATTGACACAAAAGAAATAAAAAACTAAATATTTGTGAATTCACTAAAATTAATCTTAGCCATTTAGATTTCCTAACTTCTTAATTATATTACCCTAAAAAAAAAATTCTTAATTATAGTGATATGTAATATATATGAACCAACATTGTATTATTTACTTTATGTAATTAAAAATGTTATTAATAGGATAAATACATATTTTGTTATAATACCTATTTTAAGTGGTGCATTAATTATTTAAGTATAATGAAAATTTCGATATTATTTTTCTAAGATTTATATTCGAAAAAATTAATTTAAAATATGATATTCTTGCTTAAATTTAATTGCTTTTGAAACATTTGAAACAATGTCAAGCGTACAAAAGGAAAAAGAAAATGACATACAATCAAAATGTTAAAAAATTGATTGAAAAATATTGGCATTTTTATTTTATCAAAATGATATTTGCATTCTTTTTTTTCTTTTTTTCTTTTTTATAGGGATATTTGCATTCTTGAATGGGCATGTAACATACCTAAATATCAATTTAAAAAAAAAATTATACAATAAAAAAGAGGAGGGAAAAAAGAAGTAAGAATTCTTCAATACTCCACACAGCACCAGAAAAGTTTTCGAGAAAGAAGGCACGGTTCGAAAGATTTGTCCGAATAGCCAACAGACCACTCATTTTTCTTGTGATTAATATTAGAGTACTTTACTTTCTAAATAATTAATGGTATTTCATTTTTATTATATCACCCCTCTCTCATATCCTCTCATTCAACATATCATTAAATTTTATTCACTAAATTTATTTGTGAAAACAAGAATTGTATCTTTGAAGGTAAAAGTGGTATTTATGAATTTATTTAAAAAAAGTCTCTTATTTTAGATTAAAATGCTTTCTACTTAAAGGATTACTAACTATATTTTTTTTTAATGCTTGTTTATGCTTTTATTATTTTCTAATAACCTTATAAAAATTCATTTTAAAGCTTTTTTTTTAATTTATTCATATTTTTAGTCATTTTTGTCAATATTTATAAATTTAATATCTTTATTTGTGTTTTAATTAATTATAAAATCATTGCAGTTCAACCTTAGTCAAAGCTTAAAAACCTTGAACTCCCCCCTTTACTAGTTCTTTGAACAACTCAGATCTGAAAACCATGATGGAGATCAGAGTTTTTTTTGCTTAGGATGTTGGTATAAGGGATATGGCAGTTGAGAGTGATTTCAAGATTGTGTTTGACGCTCCTTTGGGTTTATGTACCCTGCATATGATTGTGTATTTGTGTCCGGTATTCTGATAGGTGTAGTCCATAAACTTTAGAGCTCAGCTCGTCTCCCATGTGAAGCGGCAGGGTAATAGACCTACACAAGAAATATATAACTTTGATAATTATGAAACCTGGATAAAAGAAAATCAATCACTGATTGAGTCAGTTATTACTCATGATATACTGAATTTATCTTCTTCATGATAAAGTTATAAGTTTTTCATTCAAAAAAAAAAAAAAACTGTGTGGCTTTTCAACTTTTTTTGAGTTCTGAACGTAATTATGTATGTAAATGAAGCATTTCCCTATAGGTATTTTAAATTTTTTAATAGAAACTAGCCACACAGTTTTTTTTTTCCAAAATTTTTCATTAATTATAACCCGAGGCTTATGTGTTTGTCCAATGAATTTTATTTATTTGCCAATCATTGAAATAAATATTAATGTGTTGAAACTTGGCAGCAAAAAAAATGAATCAACCCATGAAATACTGACTTGGAAGTTGTTTCAATGTTCATTTATTGGTGCTAGGTCACATCCAAATCTTGTTTATTTTGGGATTGGCATCCGCATAGAATTTACTGGAAAAATATTTGTAGTTTAATTACCACATTTTATTCCATTTAAAACTTATGAATGCGCGCGCACCCAAAAAAAAAAAAAAGGCCAAGAAACTAGAGCCAGTACAAGAAAACCATTACACAAAGGTCACTGTACAATGATAGAACTATGGTACTCGAGTGAAACCAAGTTAATGGTCTGTTTGATGACATCTTATTTAGACTGAAACTTTTTGTTAAAAGTGTAAAAAAAAAAGTTAAAAACTAGCCAAATAGTACAATGAGACTTATGAATAGTACCAAAAAGTGTAATAGAACGCATAAATAGCAGGAGCGGCGTCACCTTAAGACCATGGTGGTCCTAGGACCACCTTGACCTGAATTTTTTTTTTTATATAATGATTTTTAAAAATTTTATTTGTATACCTTTCAAAAAAAATTTAGGAACACCCTCAGTTTTTTTATGTCAATAAAATTAAATTTTGCTCCATAATTTGTTCTACATTCAGTGGATGAATGATTGCTTGGTTGTGTACATCGAAAGAGATGTAGCTTGTAGCATTGATAATGAGACTATCATGCAACGATTTCAAAATATGAAAACTCGTAGAAGGCAATTGTAAATTTTATATATTTGCATGTTTTTTTTTATTGTTGTTGTTATTGTCAATATATGAATTTCTTTTTTTAATAGATTTTATAATTTATACTTCTTAAAGAACACTCTAAGAAAAAATTCTGGAGCCACCACTGATGAATAGTACCAAAAAGAAGCTAAAAACTCAAATAAGCTGAACTTTTCATCACATCCCAAACAAACTCTAAATATATTGTCATTTTTCCTTGTGCAGGGAAGGGGTAACAGTACCCCAATACAAGCCATTAATTCATCTTATGAATTCCAATTCTATGTGATTATTACCAAGCCATTAGATTAGGCTAATACTGCAAAGAACGAAGGACAAAATTTTATTAGAATTTCTGCTGCCTCTAGTGAAGTAAAAGTTAGGAGATTATTAAATGTTGGATTTGGTTTAGATCTAGTTAGGGGTGGCAAAATAAGCCCAAACCCATTTACCTACTCAAACCCACCCATTCTAATTGAACCCAAACTCATCCAATTATTAATTGGGTTAAATGGACATCAACCCAAATAGACCCAATGATTATTGGGTTTTAGCTAAAAACTCATTGAACCCCATTTAACCCAAAAATAATATACTTAAATTTAACCCAACTCTTCCCATTAAAAAAAAATAAATAAATAAATTATGGTTTTTAATAATAAAAATTCTGGACTAAACAAATGAAAATTAATCATCTTGTGATTTTCTCCGTAACCAAACAGAGTCCAAATATTTAAGAAATTTAAGAGAACATTTGAAACTCAAATATACAAAATCGCTTTCTCTTTTCCAGCATTTTCTCCCCAATCAAACAGAATATTACTCACAATTAAAAAAACAATTAAAAAAAGAAGAAGAATAAAACGTAGTTTATAGTAATAAAAAATCTGGAAGCAATCGATATCTGATTTGCTAGTTTCGCAAATTGACCTTTTCCAGTGGCACCCATGTAATTAACTTTACCAAGGAGGGCAAAAAGTGGACTCAAACGTTTCACCACCGACTCGTCCCCTCTGGCGAATATCGCCAACCTTCCGTTTTTAGCCCAAGATTGCCGCCGGATACTAGTGCGTCGATGGATAAGTAGTTTTTGGAGGAAGCGGCGGCGGATATCTCGGCGACGAGGGAGGGTTCGGAGGTGATCATGTCGATGAGTATGCCACCGAGGTGGAGGCCAGAGGTAGGGTCGAGTAAGACGAAGCGGACGCCGGTTCCGATCCAGATCTCTCTCTCTCTCTCTCTCTCTCTCTCTCTCTCTCTCTCTCTCTCTCTCTCTCTCTCTCTCTCTCTCTCTCTCTCTCTCTCTCTCAACCCAGATAGAATATCTGACTTTAAGATTTAAAAAATTCATTTAATTAAATTTTAAAAAATTATAAATTCATAATTTTTTTTTTAATTTTCTGATGTGGCTTTTTTTTAAAATTAAAATGTTGATGTGTCAAAAAATGCAAACTGAAATATTTTGGTACTTTGGTCCTTTTTACTTTAAGGGCATTTTGGTAATTTTGATAATTGAGTAATTGGGGTTTACCCATTATAATTGGGTTGGGTTGGGTTTGGGTTAAAAACAATTAATTAAATGGGTTTTAATGGGTGAATGAGTTTTTATATACCCAATCCAATTATGTCCACTCCAAACCCACCCATTTGACACCCCTAGATCTAGTGCATCAGTGCATTGAACCCGGTCATATGGTAACACGTGTCCAAAAGTCGATATATGTCACCTTCTCAACGAGTCTAGTGCCATTGGATACTGGTCCTATGCCTGACCTTTAAATGTTAACCTTTATTATTTTACTAATCAAAACTTCAATTTAAATATGAAATCTCTACAAAGTAGCAATTTAGCATCATAGGTCTAAAAAATACAACAAATTGAGAAATGTGATATGGAAAAGCCTAATCAATTTGTTAGGTCTTGCACACATAGTGACATAGATGACATGTTGACAAGGCCAAAAAAACAATATAGAGACAATAAAATTCACAATATTCTCAAATTAGTCTATCATTTAAAAAATTGTAGATTATGATGGGTCCATTTGTGAGGTGATAGGCTAGTTTAGAAATGTTGTGAAATTGTTGTGTAGAAGAAAAAAAAATTAAAAAAAAAAGACTAAATAAGAGATAAAAAAGTTTGGTAATCTATTTTTCTTACCATTGCTCCTGATTAATAGAGTGGCACTATTAAGACAAGGATCATGATATTCTTTCTGTTGCTCAGTATATATATATATACACACACACACACCACGAATGATTTTTTATTTTTCCTTTTCTCTATCAACTTTTTCTTCCACATCATCTTTTGCGTTTTTTTTATTTATTTATAAAATTTAAGGTTTTTCATTTACATTATCTTGTCAAATAGTTTTGACACAGAGTATAGTGTTCTTTGACATTGTTTATTTTGGGCAAATTAATTTTATGGGTTTGTTTAAATATGTGAATTTTTTTACGTGTCTGTTTCTAGACACCTTATTTAGTTTTCTACTAAAGATATTTTTGCTGAAAGCATGCTAATGTAAATTTGTACTTTGAAAAAGTAAAGTTTTAATAAATTTTACATAAAAGATAAAAATGTAAAAAATTAGCTTATAATTTGTTCTCAAACATACAAATATGTGATGTTATAAATTTTTAATAATAATCTGTACAGTGTAAACGTTGAAAAACAATGAATTTTAAAATAAGTTGTACTTAAATTATTAAACTAGCTAATAATGGTTAAACACTTAAACTAACAAACATGACTGAGTAAAACAAAAGGAAGTACTAAATTTGATTTGTTGTTATGCTGAATAATTTGATGTTACAGTTTCTTTAAACATAGCCCAGCCATCGGTAGACTGCAGGTCTAGTTGTTGGTACACAATCAATATGGGCAAATACTAAATTTAACATAATATACCAAATATGAGATGTGATTTAGCGATTCAAGTGGTTGTTCAGTATTAATGAAATCTTTTGCTACCCCTTGTGTATTTGGTTCCAACTTCACCTCCCTCATCCTCTACTATTTTACCTAAAAAAAATTGTTAGCGCAGGACTTTAGTACTGGAAATTTGCTTGATTACTGGGTGTCTGGGCCACACAAATACTGTAAGAGCATATAGAATGTGAAAAATATGGGCCTTGTGTTATCATGGTCCACGAAATGAAGACAGAGCTGCGTCTACACCCCCAAAGAGCAGAAGATTTGCCCAACTCCATTTGGGCCTTTGAAACATGGGCCTCAGCAAATTGCTTGAAAAAGATGACACAGCCAACAATAAATAAATAAATAAGAGTAATGTTACATCCATAATATTTTCACAACAAATTTTAAGTTGCAAACTATTATTAACCAATAAATAAAATACAACTCAACTCAACTCAATTTAAAAAAAAAAATCAATTCAATTATGATTTACTAATAACTAATAGGGGTAATTTATAAGGAAAAAAATATAAATAAAATGTCGGTGAGTTTTGTGTGTGGATAATTCGATATTTTAATAGAAGAGATGAGATTTAAATTCTAGACATCTTCTTTGAAAACACCAAGAGAGTATTAGGTGAGCTACAAAACTCTTGGCAAATGTTGGTGTTTTATATGTGTAAATACAAGTTTGAATAGCCAAGAATCTTGTAGCTCATCACAAAAAAAAAAAAAAAAAAAACACCAATGCTAGGAACCCAGCTTTTGCCACAACTTGCTCACATAGTAATGACAAGTTATGAGTGGTAGAGTTGTGGACCTGTTACTTTTACTGCACCACTCACGCTTTTGAATGTGAAAGGACCAATGTTAGAATTATGGTTAAAATGATTTAAATTAACTGTTTAGTCAACGTAACTTTTTTAGGTTGTTGGAATTGGAACAATGTCACCTTTTTCACATGGATCTGTCACTGATATTACTTTTAGGTTGTTGGAATTGGAACAATGTCTCCAATCTGGGTCTTGCATGGGCTCTTGTGAAATATGTATACATTTGTGTTTGTATGTTTAGATGTTTGTGCTAAATGTATGTATGTATGTGCGTGGAGTATTATGTGTAATTGCCTAATTGGGTGCATGTATGAAGATTATGAAGCTTGAATTGTATGGGCATGTGAAACTGTAGTTGGGATATTTGGGGGCAAGTAATTGAAGTTTATGGTCTTTTAAGTTTTAAAGGTTTTTTTGATTAGGCAATGTTGCACGAATTACGCCTTGATAAATGTCGTTTTTTTGTTAGTAAGTTAGACAGACAGCCAATGTGTTTTGAACCTATGAGTCTATGACTTTACACTATCGGACTATCTATTCTTATGGGATGGGGAAATGCCATTTGAGTCCAAGCTCACTGGCTTCAAGTCTTTAACATGTTGGTTTTGTTTCAAAGATTTATGTACTTATTTATTCGAGAAGAGTTGTATGTGTGTGTTACATTGTTTTCCTTATCATTGCCATTTTTTTTTGGGTGGGGGGCTTTCCTTGTGAAACAATCTTTGATTAGGCAATGTTGCACGAATTACGCCTTGATAAATGTCGCTTTTTTGTTAGTAAGTTAGACAGACAGCCAATGCGTTTTGAACCTATGAGTCTATGACTTTACACTATCGGACTATCCATTCTTATGGGATGGGGAAACGCCATTTGAGTCCAAGCTCACTGGCTTCAAGTCTTTAACATGTTGGTTTTGTTTCAAAGATTTATGTACTTATTTATTCGAGAAGAGTTGTATGTGTATGTTACATTGTTTTCCTTATCATTGCCATTTTTTTTTGGGTGGGGGGCTTTCCTTGTGAAACAATCTTTGGGATATAGTAATTCTTCAATTGTGATTTGTTCGCCTGTTAGTACCATCTGGTAATTGATTGGCATTGAATATCATTTGTGGATTGGTGGCAATGGAGTTTGCTTAGTGCTACTCTTTGATTTATAAAAAAATTTGTTTGTTTTTATTTTTTTGTTTTCCTGGGATATTGCTGTGGCTTGTGTCGTAGTATGTCAAAGACTTAAACTTTGTCCTTTATGTTTGCCCCTAAGAACATTGCTGGTCACCCATTGGACCATGTGCATCTTTTCACTTTAAACCGTGTTTTTCTACAGGGTCATTCCAAATCGGCAGCACCAGCCTGGAGCATACAGACTATGTATATGTGGAATTCCTCAAGCGACATGTCCTGTCATTTGCATCTCAGATTCTCAAATCGATGGTCCAAATTATCATAAGTAAGGTTCAATTTTTTTTCTTCTTATTTTGTTGTGCAGAGATGACTTGATGATCTCTTGCTCGGTTTTATGGTCAAAACATACTGTCACTGGGCTATTATAATGTTGCAATATCCAAAAAATAATGTTGGCTTCAAAAATTCAACAAAGAAAATTAACGTTTCATGATGCAAGAGTCTTAAATTAGAAAGATTTTTGTGATTTGTCTTTCTAATGTTGTTACAGATTGCTAGTTTTCCAGTAAGGTGACTTGCCTTATGCAGTAGTGGCAGTTTTCTAATGTCACGTACTATTAACATTTGTTTTTCATGAAAATCATGCTTCTTAAGAGGTTTGCTCTTCTCAGTTTTAAGTCATACCCTATTTTGTTTGCAACTCTACTTTAGGTTGATGAATCATTGTGTTTTTTAAAATTCTATTTTGGGTTAATGCATATTGGTGTTGTATTTTTGAGTTCCTCATCACAAGTAGTCTCTCCCCCTCTTATAACTTAGGATTGATTTTTGTTTAAGTTAATACTTAGTTATTTTGGAAGTGATAATTGAATTTGAATAAGAAATTCAAAACTTAAAACTTTAGATGTAAAGAAAAAAAGTTGCAAAGAAAAAAGAAATAGGAAACATATCAAATCGGTTCTATTTGGTCCATCTGGTCTACTTTGGTCCATGTACATTCGGTCCATTCTTTCCACTTCGGTCCATTTGGTCTTATTTAGTCCATTTCAGCACACTTCAGTCCATTTGGTCCAATTTGGTGTATTTACTTAAGAATGGAAAAAGACAAGTTTTGATTGAGAGTACTATTAATTATTTGAGTAATATCAATTGTAGTTATAGGATAAGTTTTGGTTATCATAATAATCACCTTAACTTTAATGTATAATAACAATGGTTAGAAGTAGACTTTATAGGATGGGTTGAATTATAACTTTAAAACTTAAAAGTTTTAGTTGTACCAAAAAGAAATTAGGAAAAAATAATGCATAATAACGATAGGTAGAAGAATATGGACCATTTCAAAAAAGAATAATATAATATCAATAAAAAAACATAAAAAAATTATATATTTGTAAAAAATAGTGATGAAAATTATTTTTTGAAATTGTTTAATTTTTAAGAAGAACAAATTATGTATAATAAAATTTAGAAAATAAATTATACATATTTAGTATAAGTTTGTAATAAGTTTTGATTATCATAATAATCTCTTTTAATAGAGTGAATAATTTGAATAATTTATTTGAATCTTAAAAAGTTTAGTTGTAAAAAAAAAAAAAAAAAAAAAACAGCAAACTATAACATAATTTCGAAAAATATGGACCACATTATACAAGAATAATACCAATCAAAGATACCCAAAATAATAAAATGATATATTAGTAGAGATAGAAAGATGAAAAATAATTTTAGAAATTGTTTAATTTTTATGGAGAGCTAAAATTATCTTCAACAAATTTTAGATAACAAATTATACATTATATTACAATTCAAGAATGATTATCTATTCCCACACATTGCGTGGATCTGTGAATAGTTTAGGATAAATTGCTAAGAATAGCCAATAGGATTCAACTATTTTCTATCAATTTTACCCAAAAAATACACACTATGTTCTATCAAATTTTATTTAGCTAGCTAGGGTCAACCCAATTTGTTAAAAATGGGATTTTCCAAGCTTGCTAATTTACCATCTCACATATGAAGACAAATTTCACCTACAACAAGTTGAATCGTAAATTTCACATATTGAAATGAGAAAAAAACTAGTTATAAGGCTTACTATTATGAACACATATATAGAATATGGCCTAACTACTACTGTTATTATTATTATTTTGTTAAAAATCTATTCAATATTGTGTTAGATATCAGATTATAATGTACCAATTAATGAACTAGCATTTATTGCATCCACATCTTTCACATATATTAGCATGCAATGAGACACGTGATATGATAAAGTTCAACAGTGGCAGTAAATAACTTAGCAAATACATATAGGTGGAAGTGTTGCATATATATTATTTTCAGAAAAGAAGGGATGGGTTGGGTGGAACCCAATTCCCAAAGAGCTAATTCCTCTAACCAAACATCAATTGTGCAATCATACTTAAAAAAAAAAAAAAAAGGGTACATGTTATTTGAACAAATGTTAGAGGCTGATCAGAATGATCCAATTTGTGAGCCCCATGCTGTCTGGCATTTTCCACGAACCTGTCTTTCTTGAATAAAAGAGAGAAGAGAATAGAGATGCTTCTTGTTGATGTGGACCCCCCGACGTAGAAACAAAACAATAATAACGGCGATAAAAAAACAAAAAAGATAAAAGAAAAAAAAAAGCAGGGAACGAAAAGGATGGATTAATCGACTCCACGTGGAATAGGATTTACTTGCCAATGGCGTTGAAAGGTCTTGACTTTCTTTTTATCTTACTTTCTGACAATATTTAAAGACCTGTGATATCTTTAGCTCCAAGTTAAGGTTTTATTTAAAAAAAAAAAAAAAGGGGGTCCACTCAGAAATAACATTATGACGGGATGAAGCGTCATTTTGCGGAGAGATGATTGGTTCAGAGTGTTGACCAGAAACATCAATCTGACGACGGGATGGGGCGCTAGCTGATTCCTCCTCATTTAGCATTGTCCAAATGTTCTCCACAATTTCTTCTATAAACTCTGACTCTAGACTGCAAATGCAAGCGAAACCACAATTAGTTTTTTCAAAGAATAGAGTGTCAGTGATCAACTGATCATACAATAAAGAGGAAATGAGCTATGAAAAATGGAATGAAATGCCAAATATCTAGTTGCCTATTCATTGAAATTTATTTGATTTACAGTATTTCCGTGGCAAATTAGAACCAACTACTTCCCACTAACTAACAACCAAAGAAATTCAACATTATAATAACAATATGAAAATTTGGATGTTAATTCACTAGAAATACTAGTAAAACATAAAACTAAAAATATATTGGTTCCCGCTTTCAAAAAAAAAAATATTGGTTCCCAATTGAAAAGGGTGTCAGAGACAATAGAAAGGAGAATGGTAACATTATCATCATCCGAATACACACAGACACACAGAGACATACATATATATATATATATATATATACTTGATGTATTTAAATTTTCTTGGTAGTGATTTTGCGTAAAAAAACAAATTAAATTATTTATTGTCTTATATTATTATACTTCAAAATCATTTTTTAATTTAAATTTATAATACGTACACGTATTAAAATTTGATCAATCAAATAAAAAAGTCAAGATTATAATAACAATATGATGCAAACATGGATATATAGTGAAACATCCCACTAAAAAATGTTGGCTTCTAATCGAAAAGGACGTCATCTCCTAATCCTAGAATAAAGTCACCTTGAAGCTCACCGATTTGATCGATTAATCATGTGACAATCGTTTCATAACAATCAAATTTTTTTCAAAGGACCTTGGTTCTCCCATTATCATTCTCTCCGCATTTGTCTCTTCCTCAAACTCAAACAACAATTTATACTTCCCTATATCACAGATTTGGAAGCCCTTGCTACTGCATCTAAATTCAATGCCCTTCTAGGTATAAAGCAACAATATGCACATTGCATTTTGCTTTGATGGCTAGATCAATTTTACACCCTTCCCTTACAAAAAAAGAGAGCTTTTCCCTTCTTCTTTTTTTGGCCAATGTCTCCATACAAACACACCATCCTCCAACTGATATGTTATCAAACATATCATTCTCCTTCCTAGCGCACAAAGAGAAACAATTCTCCACACACCAAGAAGAAATGAAGGCTCTACACAAGCCTACTTTTCATGTGATGTTTTGACAATTTGGTAATTGAAAAAACAGAGAATGATAAATGTTATATTTTGTCCATAAACAAAACTAGCTGGTATTGGTAACCACTAATCAATGCAATGCACGAAAAGGTTAATATAGGGTAAACTACATATTTTGTCACTAACCTTTACATTAAATGTCAATTTGATTCCTAACCTTTTGATATTGTGTCAAAATGGACTTTATTATTAAATGGAGAATGGAAAATACTGATATAACTAATCGTTAAAATAAAATATTCGTTTTAAGCCACATAAGACTACCACTTGAACTAACATGTCAGCATAATAAATATATAAAAAATACCCCAATTTAGAAAAATCAATATTCTACTCTCAAAGTATTATCTTGTTCATTGTTTATTATTTTATAAATTTTCTTCCTCTGTCTATGTTCCTTTCAACCCAGAATGTCCCACTAATTTTTATTTTCGCCTCTCTCTCCCAGATCAACTCCTTCATATACATGATACAACCCAAATCAACATCAACAAAACTTAAACTGAGCCAAAAAGCCCAAATCAACTTCTCCACCTCCCTTCAATTAATAAACAACCAACCAAAGGACTAAACAACCATGGAAGAACCAACATCAAAGGTGACAGCCATGGAAGACAGCCAAAAGACTGGAGGACGAAAACCGTCTTGCTAATTCAAGGTGGTGGTTGCAGCCGCCAAATGAAAAAATTGAGAGGTGAGCTTTGTTGTCAGAGAGAGAAAGAGGTGGAGGAGAAGACCGAACAACCAGGGAGAGAAAGCAGTCAAACCGCGAAGGGTAAATTTTTTTTTAATGGATTTGAGGATTAGGCTTCAGATTTTGGGGATTACAGTTATGGGCTTTGGAATTTATGGGGTTGATACGATTTCTTGGTGACGACACAGTTTGTTGGGTTGTTTCAAGAATTCATGGTTTGTTGAAGAACAAATCCAACCTTTGGACTTTAACTACACAAGTGTAGATCTTCATGCTATAATTGGTTGTTCTTGCTTCTATATATAAGAGACCACGTTGATCAGGACCAAACCAAAATTAAAAACTAAACAAAAACAAAAATGACGTCTTTAGAAAATAGAACAACACTAAAGTATAAAAAGGACATTGAGCCTCACATCATTCATTTATTTATTTTAGGTGGTTGACATAGTGGTCCAAGTAGTAGTCTTATATAGTCTAAAACCTATATTTTATATTTTATTTTGACCATTAGTCACGTTAGTATTTTCCATCCACCACTAAACACCACTAAACAGTATGAACTATTTTGATATTATACTAAAATGTTAGGGATCAAATTGGTACATTTGAAAGATTAAGGACCAAATTGACGTTCAATGTAAAGGTTAGGGACTAACTATATAATTTATCCTTTAATATAATATGATTTTTTTTAATAGAAATTTAATAACTATTAATAAGCATTTATTATTATTGTATTTGTATATGAAACTCTATATTTGATCATTTAAAGAAAAAATATTATATATGGACACGCACATAGATACTAGTCGTTAACTCGTGCAAACGATGCATGAGAATGCTACTGAGTATATATATACACGCACACACACACATGTTGCTAATCCATGCAATGCACGAGAATGCTATTGAGTATAAAATATGATTTAATTTATTATAATCATCATATCATTATAATTTAATAGGAAAAGTTAGCCAGATATTTTGCAAAAAAAAAAAAATTGTTGCAATGTTAAAGCACCATTAGTAATAATTTGAAAGACAAATATCTTTTCCTAAAATTAATGTGATTGTTTTGCAGCTATAATTTCAAATCTGCCCATTGATTTCTTTTTTCTTTTTCTTTTTTTTAAATCACATAGTCCACAAAAGAAAGATACTTGAAATAAAATAAATCTCAATTTAAATATCTAAAAACCTAAGAATATTTATTTGAAAGCTTCCTCTAATATATAAATGCTAATAAGCAATATATCAAAGAATAGTACAATATTGTCTTCATAAAATATATGACCATAAAACAACACAAATCAACCAATAACAACTTTGAATTTCAAACTTTTGTGGCTTGAATGTGTACTTTTACGATCAAGTCCCACCATTTTTAGGTAATAGTGGTTGATCTATGGATGATACTTTGGTTGAAATATATATATAAATATATATATATATATATAAAGAAAGGCAGCCTTAAACATTAAACATCACTGCATGTTATCCATATGTCAACTACAAGTCCACTATAAATCCAGATTTTGCATGGGCTTGTTTACCTGGCATTCAATGAGAGTGCCAGATTGAACCAAATCAAAAACACGAAAAAAAATGTATAAGAAAAAGAGAAAAAGAATACAGGTATTAAAACAGAAGTTAAAAACATATTTTGTGGGAGAGGCATTCCTATTTCTCCCCCAACTCATAAAGCCAAAATTTATGATTATGGAGGAAGCGGAGGCTACATATGTTTTCCAACTTATGATTATGGAGACTACTTTTGTTTTCTTAATCTTTGCGTTGTTCAGAGTTCAAAGGCTTTCACGTAGGGTTTTTGGGTCTTTGGGTTTTAAAGAGAAATTTCTATATAGTCGAAAATTAGGGCTGGAATGAATGAAGAAGAGAGAGGCGAAGCTTGCAACGTAAATAATATTAGAGCGACAAAGTCATATGTAAATAATATTACCGATATGGATTCAAATGTGAGCCTGCCAAGCTTGCAACGTACGTCAAAGCAACCTTCCAACTGTTCACCTTGTCTTCAGGGCCATTCCGTAGTGCCTCTGCGAAATTGCCCTCCTGTTTTCGCACCTCGGATGGGGACACATCGTAGAAAATAGGGATCACCCTTTGATTGAACAGCCTTTTGCATTCCATGATCTTAACCAGCTCATCCAGGTACCCATCTGAATTACCATAGTTTTTAGAGAACATAACAACTGCGATCCTTGATTTCTCGATTGCCTTCATTAGTTCAGTCCGAATAAATTCCGTTCTATACACACGAATCCCTTTACGTTCTAAAGCGACAAAGAGATGGCAGGTAAAATTTTTGTGGGTATCTTCACTAAAACTAACGAAGACCTGATATTCATAGGTCAACGCTGGGGAGTTTTCTTGGCCCACGGAATGAGCCATGGTTCCAACACTAAGACCTAATTGAAGTGCGCTGTCTAAACTCAAGAAAAGCAAAGGAACGAGGACGGATAAGGACGGAGTAAAGGAACGAGCCATGGTTGAAAGTTGAAAATGATGCAAGAAAGACGCACTGTGAAATCAAGAAGAAGAAGAAAAAGAAGTGGGTTCACAGAGTAACGGCGTGGGTTTGAAATGATAAGATTGAAGTGGGTTAGGTCATAGGTGAGATAATTAATTAATAGAAATAAAGAAACAGTAGGGCAGGGTAGTCACGAGGGTTGGAGTGGAACGGTGAACTGGAAAATGGAAAATTCTTGGAAAGTATAAATGCCCTATGATGCTTGCTTATTTACAAAATGACCATTCTGATTCTTTTATTAGTTCTTTTTTAAAAATAAACTATATAAAATTTATTTATTTATAGAATTATTTATATTTATTACAGTATAATATATATATATATATATATATTTTTTTTTTTTGAGAAAGACAGTATAATATATATTAATCAAGCAGTAACTGCCGAATGGTGCACCAGTAACACACCATTACCAAAATATTTCGTTCCTATAATCAATTTAAAAAGACCTTCGTAACGAAATTTAAAGCTTTTGTACTAGTGTAAACTTGACTTAAAGAGCAAAATGCCAAAAAACCCCGCCCTTTTTTTTTTCTTTTCTTTTGCTGTTTCTTACTTCTACAAAAACCAACTTGAGAAAAAAGAAAAATTATTTTAATTATATTTTTTGGAATGGGGGAACGTTTAGTGCATCCCTTAATGTACACATACTACATATACTCTCCAAAAATAAGGAAAATTATAACTCTAAGTCACAATTTTGAAGTTACAAAATGTGACTTAAAATCATAGTTTTGTTTGTTTTTGGAAATTGGATACACTTGTGGAATGTTACACGGAATGATGTTGGGTCTCTATCTCCAGTAATGAACTTGGCGCACATACTCTAGAGAGAAACCCTCCTGTGGAGGTTGTTTTGACAATTTTCTATTGGAAAAAAAAAAAATGCTAAAATGCAAAACCCATTATCTACAACTACGTTTCACCATAATCAATTTCAATCCTCCAACCTTGTTTTTGTTTCATTTCAATCATCTAAGTTTGAAGTTTGTTTAATTAAGGCATCTTTAACAAATTCTGTTATATATTGGGGTTAATTGTCCAAATTTTTAATTTTTTCTCCAAAAATTTTAAATTAAAGAAATCCAACTAATGATTGAAAAACATTTTCTAGATTTTTTTTTTAAATTTAACAGAAATTGACAGAAAATGCTTAATTGACTAAACTTGAAGTTTAGAAGACTAAAATGAAGTTAGGTGAAACTTTTTTTTTTTTTTTGAGAAAGAAGTTAGGTGAAACTTAGATGGTGAATTTTACATTTTAGGCTTGAAAATGTAGAGAATGATAAATGCTAATCAGTATGTATTATGCACATTAAATTATACAAAACTAGTATGTAATATGAAGTCTTATAATTATAATAGCTATTAACAGATATTTATTATAAAATATTTGTGTTCAAATAAAATTTAATTCAATTAAAAAAATATATAAATGCATAAACGAGATTTTTTTTTTTTTTAATAAAAAAACATGTAATATAATATTTACCTATAATGTTCCAAATGCAAGCCTACCAAGTCTGCGGCCTCCGTCAATGCAGCTCTCCAATTGTTAATCTTGTCTTCAGGGCCCTTCAGGAGCGCCTCCGCAAAAATTCCCTTCTGTTCTAGCACCTCGGATTGAGACACATCATAGAATATAGGCAGCACCCTTTGATTTAAAAGCCTTTTGCATTCCATGATCTTCATCAGCTCATCAAGGCACCAATCCGAAGTAGCATAGTTTTTCGAGAACACAACAACTGCAATCCTTGAAGTCTCAATTGCCTTCAACAACTCAGGTCCAATCTCTTCCCCTCTAGGGAGATCTATGTCATCTCTGTACGCACCAATCCTTTCATGGTTTAAAGCGGCAAAAAAATGGCTTTTAAAGCCTGTGCGGATATCGGCCCCACGAAAACTAACAAAGACCTGATATTCATGTGTCAATGCTGGGGTTGATAAAGATGGATCAAAGTTTTCTTGGCCCTCGGAATGAGTCATGGTTGCAACACACAGAACTAATTGAGGTAAGACCAGTATGATGCCTAAACTCAAGAGCAAAGCAGCAAGGACCGATAAGGATGGAGCAGTGGAACTAGCCATGGGTTGCAGGGCACAGAGGAGCAAAGGAGCAAGAACTGGTTGTTTCTTTGGGATTTCTCTCTCCTCTTCTTTTCCTTTTAGCTTTCCAAGTTCTCCCTTTCTATTCTGTTTCTGCAAGAATGTAGGGTGAATTTTTTGTTAGATGAATCAGACTCAGAGATCAAAGAAAAAATGAATACAAGTTCTACAACTCAGTGAAACTGTGCACCACACAAACAACAGCAAACCACACGGCAGTACAGGACAGCAGATCCTCTCCTACACTGCAGAACCAATACAAATAGCTGCAATATTACATATCAGGGAAGAACTACACAGAAATTTAAACAAAACCCAAAACTGCAAATCATCTTCGGTTCTTGAAAACTTTAGAAGAGATGCTCCAATTTGCACATAAGACTTTGTTTTACAATGAAAACTTCACCTTGTTGTAAAACTTGATTCGAACTTGACATCCCACTTGATGGAGGTAACAATGGCACAGGGGCGGCTCCACATTGAAGCCAGGAAAAAAAAATTTATATATAAATTTTAAAAATTATTATAAGAAAAATTTTGACCACCCTAAGTTTTTTTTTAGGCCCAACATAATTAAATTTTGCACTTAATATTTTTTTATCAGATTATTTGATGTGAATTTTGACAAATCCACGTTCTCTTTTTATATCCTCCATATTATTGAATATCAATAGTTATGTTATCAATAAAATGTTTAAATTTCAAGTTTTTGTAGTCTAAAATTATACATGAAAAATAAGTTTATGAAATGAATAGTAAATAACATTCTATTTACATGAAATTTAACATGTGTTTTAAAAAATAAAGAAAATGCAATTTAATAGTTAGATTTTGAAAATATATAGCCCTGTTAATTTATTTAGCAAGAGTTGTAGTCTTATGTTACAACTAAGATTATTGCTAAATTTGGTCCTTAAAACTTTTGTCCCTTGAACAATATATTAGGTCTAACAAACAAAAAGAAAAGCACAAGGAAATTTTTATTGAATTAAAATTTTGAAAGAAATCTACATGCAATATTGAATACGTGACTATCATACAACAATTTCAAATAAGATAAGAGAACTCTGCAAAAAGAAATGGTAAGACTTTAGATATTCGTGTGTGATTTAAAAAAAAAAAATTATCTTTAAAATCTTTTTATTAGATTTTATATAATTTAAGTTTCATAACAACCCTCATGAGAGGGGGAAAAAAAATCTGAGGCAACTGCAATGGCATCTTCAGATTTAACATGCTCTCTGTATTCCGAGCATTTCTTTGAAAGCTAAATATACTAAGGTTGTTTCTAGGTTTTCATCAACAGATTACAATTGATCAAAGACCCAAATCCACAAACAATTAATCAGTCAAAAATGAAACAGAAGCTTACCCAAATACGCAAGTCAACACAAGGCGGATCTGCCTCGGGTCTGTGGCTGGGTTCGAGGAGAAGAAAATGATTTACGATTTTTTTTTTTTTTTTTTTTTAAGGAAAAAGGCCGTGGAAGAAAATTCTCTCTCTTGGGTCTTCAACTGGGTTTTGGGAAGAAAGAAACTAGAAAGTGATTACTGAAAATTGAAAAACACTGGAAAATGTTCGGCTTTTCTTGAGCGGTTTCGTTAAAGTAATTTTTCTTCTTCTACTAACTATTTGTTCAGCAACAGTTGTTTTTTTAACCCAAAACTCACAGTATTGTACTTTTGTGGAGAAGTAAAGTACCCGTTTAGTCCTCTAGACGAGCTTGGCCTTTGAAGTTTGAAGACATGTGGGGTGCTATTTGGTCTTTTTAAAGTTCCTTTTATTGACTTTGACATACACAGTGTTTGACACTTAGAGAAGGCCAAGGCTTAGATTGGTGTACTGTGTGAATGTCATGGGCAGTAGTTCAGGTGAGTGAGACCGTTTTATTATTATTATAGGAAGTTCATTTCTATGTCTTAATATCTATATTTAGTTTGGTTTACAGTTTGGCAATTGTCTTTGTTGTTGTAATTGTGAAATGTATTGTGTTTGATGGCTGGAGGAATGAGACGCATACAGTGCTTTCTTTAATTGAAGAACCTAGGACATAGCAAACTAAATTTTGTTTGCCTTTTTTATTTTATAGTTAATAAAACTCAACTGGTTTGGGGTCCAAAATAAATTTGGCTATCAAACTGAAAGAAACATGAATACACAATACCACTAACTTCACCCACATTTTCTCTCTTTGCCTGTTTTTTAGTTTACTTATGATACATTCATGATTCATAAGTTTGTGATGAAAGGACCTTCAACTTATTGCCCAAAGAACATGTATCTGCCTCATCTGCAAAGGATGAGAATGAATTTTCACTTGTTTTGAGGGGTACAAATCATTTTGTAGCTCCATCCCTGCTGTTGGGTAGATGAAATTATCATATTGCATACTTGTTTGACATGAATATGTTGCCAATTTGAGAAGTCCAATATGACAGAGGAACTGGTTAGGGGTTTTTTTTTTTGCAATAATTTAGTGAATTATAAATATATTACTTTTTCCCTGTTATGTTCTCTGTACACTTGTTGGATGTGTCTGATACAGATCCGACAAAAATATATCCGTATTAGTACAGTTGGAAAACACAATTTTGGTTATATTCTATGTTTTTTGTATCAACTTTCTAATTGCTTTTGTTTTTTTTGGAGGGGAGGGGGTATGTTAACTTTCTACTTGCTGCTTATAGTTGACTTTTGAAATTCAGTGGTTGTGATGCAATGTGGGATTTTTTTTTTCCTCTTAAATTAGTTATACTGCTGATACTTGCATCATCCTCACGTGAAGATATTGTGATGATGGGTGTTACAATTTTGTATGAAATCAACTGCTTGCTTTTGGTGCTTGTTTGAACTTTGAAGTACTAAGTTCACCTTTGATTCCTTTTCCATTTTCTTTATGCATGCCCTGCTTTCACAAAGGTGATTAATCAGAGTAATTGCTAGAACAACTATGATGTGATTGATAAGTTTCTGTTTTTATTTTTACTCTTTTGGTTAAAATCTTTCTATGAATTCCTCCCCCCCCCCCCCCCCCCACGTGTCGAGAAAAAGTGAAAAATTAATGGATTCAATGATTGTGGAATAAAATGGTATGATTAGATATTTATTGGATGCTCAATCTTTCTTTTTTTTTTTTTTTTTTTGGATGAGAATAAACTTTCATTAGAACTGAAATTGAAGTACAACAAAGTAAAAGGAGCAGCACCGTTACAAGCAGTCCATGTGGACCAGATTTCTCACTACTGGAGGAGACACACCTCTCCATACCTGACTAATATTATTACATCTAGCAAACCGAGCTAGCTCATGCACCACCCTGTTGTACTCCCTTTTCAGGTGCCTAACCTGCCAGCTGCTAAACCATTCAAGAAAAGTAAGAATTCCTTGGACAATATGGCATTTCTCCTTTGACTTCCTTGGATAAAATTCTTTGCACTACAGAGAGTGAGTCTGATTCAATAGTAATATGATGAAGGCCCATTTCCTTTGCAAGTAGAATCCCCGCTTTCACTGCTAGAACTTCAGTCTCATCCACCAAAAAATTGCCTTGGAGTACTCTGCAAAGGCAGCAACAACCTCTCCTCTAAAATCCCTTATGACCAACCCAATGCTTGAGCATCTTCCGTCATCTGCAGTAGCCCCATCAACATTTATCTTGTATACACCAGCAGGGGGTTTTTTCCAACTAACCTCACAAGACAACGGACCCAACAGAAAAAATTTCGACGCTTCTTTATAATTAGATAGCGCACTCATTGCCAAATTCCAGACTTGACTTGCCCCTTGGCTGACCGACTCAAACACCCTCTGGTTTCTATTAAGCCAAATAGCCCAAGCTGCCACAACCATAGTTTCCAGGTCCCTAATAGTTCCTGCATGTAACAATCTTAATGCAGTGTCAGCAAAATCCAACTTTTTTTAGGCAGTTGGTTTCCCCATAGATTTGAATCCGAGGACCATACAATACCTTGGTTCTGTCTAAAAGTAGTTGGTTTCCCCATAGGTCTGAGTCCGAGGACCATACAGTACTCTGGTTCTGTCCATAAGTTATAATAACAATTAATTAATAATAATAATTTTTTTTTTAGGTAGTTGGTTTCCCCATAGGTTTGAGTCCGAGAACCATACAATACCTTGGTTCTATCCAAAAGTTGTAATTTTTCTTTTAAGTAGTTGGTTTCCCCATAGGCTTGAGTCCGAGGACTGTACAATACCTTGGTTCTGTCCAAAACTTGTAATTTTTCTTTTAAGTAGTTGGTTTCCCCATAGGCTTGAGTCCGAGGACCATACAATACCTTGGTTCTGTCCAAAACTTGTAATTTTTCTTTTAAGTAGTTGGTTTCGCCATAGGCTTGAGTCCGAGGACTGTACAATACCTTGGTTTTGTCCAAAACTTGTAATTTTTCTTTTAAGTAGTTGGTTTCCCCATAGGCTTGAGTCCAAGGACCGTACAATACCTTAGTTCTGTCCAAAACTTGTAATTTTTCTTTTTAAGTAGTTGGTTTCCCCATAGGCTTGAGTCCGAGGACCGTACAATACCTTGGTTCTGTCTAAAAATTGTAATTTTTCTTTTAAGTAGTTGGTTTCCCCATAGGTTTGAGTCCGAGGACCGTACAATACCTTGGTTCTGTCCAAAACTTGTAATTTTTCTTTTAAGTAACGAGGATTAGCCCCCCGGCCAAGGCACAGGGTGTCGAACTGATGGTGGAAGCCCCTAGAATTATCCTTGTCACTAGTGCTTCGAAGCATAGCCCCTAGTAGAACTTTGTACTAGGGCAACAACACCAGGCCGCTGGAAGTAATGGAGGGGCTTTCGCAGGCCCTGGGTTGACAGGAGCTTGACCCACTGTCTGTGCTAACGCACAAGCTTCCCTACAGACAGCGCTAATTGTAAGGACTCAATTTGTAATAACTCTCGAAATGATATTGGGTTCGCACGTTAAGGGCCCAAACAATATAATTTATAGAGCGTGGACTTGAAAGGCTAGGCCTTGGTTATCGGACAACGGTTAGTCGTGGTTTCTATGGAAATTTACACGAGAGTGAACCTGGCATGTCTAGTAAGACCTTCTTCCGGTGCGACCTGAGTGGTTCCGGTCTTTAGACCTCGTCCGAGGAGCTTAGTGTTCTTATTATTCTCCTTCTTTAGGACTTTTATAGTCTGGGAGACGACTTGTCTCTCTCTCACTCAATTGGTTCTTTTTCCCTTTTATACTAGCATTTACCTTTCTTCCAGTGTCCACGTGTAAGCTCCACTTTCTAGGGTTGAGACTTGTCCTATCAGCCCATACCTAGAGTGTTTGGGGGTGGTTGTAAAAGCTGAATAACATGGTGAAGAGCATGGACCTGTCAGACGTAGAGTTCTTTATTGCAGTATTTGCAGCTTTTTCACTTGGCCTACTTCTGCACTGAGCTCGTCTTTTCCTTTAGGGGATCTATGGGTTGCCGAGCATAAGATCGTCCTCGGCCATATCCTTAGGCCTTTTTAGGACTTTCATTATGCGTCCTCGGCAATATTTCTCCTTGACTCAGGCCTTGGGCCTTAATATAAAGTGGGTCGGGGTCATAAATTTTGTGACCCCACATTTAGTATTTGTGTTCAAATAAAATTTAAATTCTATTTAATATATATATACATATGTATATATATATATATATATATATACACACATAAACAAAATTTTTAAAAAAAAAAATAAAAAAAATATAATATAATATTTACCTATATTGTTCCGAATGCAAGCCTGCCAAGCCTGCAGCCTCCGTCCATGCAGCTCTCCAATTCTGAACCTTTTCTTCAGGGCCCTTCAGGAGAGCGCCTCTGCAAAATTTCCCTTATGTTCTAGCACCTCCGATTGAGACACATCATAGAAAATAGGCAGCACCTTTTGATTTAAAAGCCTTTTGCATTTCATGATCTTCACCAGCTCATCAAGGCACCAATCCGAAGTAGCATAGTTTTTTGAGAACACAACAACTGCAATTCTTGAAATCTCGATTGCCTTCAACAACTCAGGTCCAATCTCTCCCCCTCTAGGGAGATCTATGTCATCTCTATACGCACCAATCCTTTTATGGTTTAAAGCAGCAAAAAAATGGCTTTTAAAGCCTGTGCGGATATCGGCCCCACGAAAGCTAACAAAGACCTCATATTCATGTGTCAATGTTGGGGTGGATAAGGATGGATAAAAGTTTTCTTGGCCCTCCGAATGAGTCATAGTTGCAACACACAGAACTAATTGAGGTAAGACCAGTATTGCGATGCCTAAACTCAAGAGCAAAGCAGCAAGGGCCGATAAGGATGGAGCAGAGGGACGAGCCATGGTTGCAACTCGCAGATGAGCAAAGGAGCAAGAACCGGTTGTGTTTTTTTTTTTTTTTTTGGGTCGTGTGCAAGTTTTCCAGAGTATAGTGGGACTTTTTGACTTTGTGCACGCTGTTCTGGAAGTTGGCATGAAAACCCCAAAGGATTGGGCTTTCTCGTTTTTTTTTTTTAATGAACTTTCTCGTTTTTCTAGTTTTGTACAGCTTTTTCTTTTGCTGTTCCTTACTTTTACAAAAGCAACCGAGGAATAAAGTATTCTAAAAAATGTTTATTTTAATTTGTTGATTGCTCTTTTACTATTTTCATTCTTGCTTTTTCCTGTTTATCTAGTTGGTCATCATTTGATGGGGAAAGCGGATGAAATGAGTTATTCAAAGGAAGCCCAATTAAAATTCCAAACCCGTGGATCCCAGGCTCAAGCCCAAATCTTACCACTTAAAACCCAAGCCCACAACCCATTTACTATCTAACCCAAAGTTTTGAAAATCAAAATTTTTTTTATAGTTTTCATGAACCATATATCATATAACTAATTCTTGAAATATGAATGGAGAATGAGCAAGAAACCTGATTACTTATTAAGCAAAGGAAAATGTTGAGAACTGATAACATTGGCTATTTGGAAAGAACTTTTGTACAACAGAAGTTAAGCTTTGATTTTATGACATTTCTTCAGTGGTAATTAGGAATGTTGGACACTTGAAAATGAGTTTGTAAACCTTTGTTGATTCTTTAATGGGAAGTGCCTTTGATAACCTTCTAGAAGGTGTAGAGTTGTCAACGAATTATGTTGTTCCCGTCGATTTTATACTAAACTACTAAGTGAATCTTTTCATAATTCTTTCACCAGAATTGTTCATATTCCATGGTGCCTAAAACAAAATTTATATCTAAACTGCTAAACTACTATATTTTCACAAAGACACGTATCTGCTGGAGCCCTTGTCTGAAAATTCAGCTTTTACCAATTGCAAGACCCATTTTTACTTTATTTTGAAGGTAGAATTAGAGACTAGAATGCAGTTAGTTCTCATTAAGTATCATTCTTTAGATTCCCTTGTGGTTCTATATAACTTCTGATTCTAGATATTTGGTTTGATCTACTTTCATCATACTTCTTTTTAGGAGAGGGATTTGTGTGAGGGTATAGCCACCTATGCCTTGCCTCCGGTCCGGTCAAAACTGAAAAAACCAACAAAAAACTAGTAAAAATTGTTTAAAAAAAAAAAGGGTCAAAACTAGATTAAACCGGAAACCTTTTTTTTTTTTTTTTGGTTCTTTGATTGGTCCAGTTTTTAAAACCATATGCGGTTGATAATGTTATTGTAGAAGAAGAATGTGAACTTATTGATGAAAGTGACACAGTCCTACCAATCAAAGGATAGTAAAAATAGGTTATGGGAAAGCATGGCAAGAAGTAATAGATGTAAAGTTGATACATGTTAATGGGCCTAATTTTTTATTTATAAAAGATTCTTTCTAGATGGCCCACCTTTGCATTTATTTAATTGCAAATCCACCCAATTGTTGATTTCTGCATTCTTTTTTAGAGTTTTCTGTAGAAATAAGTCTTTTTAAACAAAGAGATCAGGTTGATCATGCTGAGTTAGGTCACTTCAATTGGACCTGAAAAAATGATGTCTCTCTCTTAGTTTGTGTTCATCTGAGATTCTTTTTTTCAGTAATTTTTTGTTTGCTCTTTTAGATCAACTCAAAGGGCTTATATTCTATTTTCCTTGCTTTTTACTGTCTATCTTCCATGTAAATTTTGTTACTTGGTCAGAGTTCCTCCCTTATATTCCTGATGGGAATTGATATTTGTCTTTGTGGTATTATTGTGAGGCTTCTTATATTCTAATTTTTTTTCCCTTGTTCTTTTTCTTTCAGCTGGAAACATGCAACATCTGATTGTTGAGGCTTTGATAGCAAGGAATCTGATAGAAAGTTTTTTTTAATATTATTTTTGTTAAATTCTAATGGACACATTAGTATATTATTGGCCACGTCGAGGATGAATATGATCCTGTATTAGATACTTACAAAATGAAGAGTTATTAATGTGATGATGTATTGATGGAAATTATGACATTTTGTAAAATTCATTGTTATTGGAAATTTGAAGTCCTTTACTCCCTTGGAGATATCAATTCCAAATTTCTAATATCTTTTCAGGGTTTTTGTAGATGTCTTATAAATAAGACAAGTTATACACCTCACCTTAGTCATTTAAAACGTTGTAAACAAATATTGTTGATACGAGTATTAGAGTAATATGAAAACCTTGGCACAATACATTTGGTTTGAGAAGAAATATACTTATATTAATACAAACTTATGACTATGAAAGTATTTGTAGGATTTGTAAACAAATATTGTTGATACAAGTATTAAAAGTTCAAAATTACCTTGGAACAGTATATTTGGTTTGTGATGAAATATATTTATATTAATACAAACATATGGTAATGAATAGTACTTGTAATGAATATTTATATTTCAAAATTAGTTAATTTAATTTTCTTTTGAACACAAGTTGAACTCAAACTCCTCACAAATTTGAATTACATAAACAAATTTTGATCCAAAAACAACTTTCATTTTTTGAATCCATTGTTAAAGAATTAAAAAGAAAAAGAAAAAAGAAAGGTGTCTCCTTGCTTTAAGAGTTTTAAAAGAAAGATGATCAAGGTTGCTATATATCTAAAAATAAAAATAAAAGAGCTCCAAAATAAATAAATATTATTATTTGGATTAAAAATAGAAATTAAAAAAAAAATTATAATTCATAATTCATAATCAAATGATTCAAATTCTTGCATTTGTCGAAGATCTTGAAGACCCACATCATAGGGAGGAACTACTCGAAGATCTACAACAAAGAAGAAGAATGAAATGTAAGAGAACCAATAATAGGAAAAAAAAATGGCTTAAAGACCCATGTCATAGGTAGGAACAACTCAAAGATCTGCAACAGAGAAAAGAATAATGAAATGTAAGAGAACCAATAATAGGAAAAAAAAATGGCTTAAAAATATAATCATTTGCCTCGTGAGTCATGATATTCGCAATAATGAACACCATAATTTGTAGCAAAATTTAGATTGAAAATATATATGGCTTCAAAGAAAAGGAAATGCAAAAATATGTCTTCAAAAGAATATATATTTTATAAATTTGGAAGAAAAAAAAAAAGGATAAAATACATCCAAAAAATTTAGAAAATATATTTTACTTAACTGCTATTGGAAATAGATTCGCATGGTCTTTGAAGTATGAGCCAAGTGGCCGTAGTCCACGTCTTTTCTACTGTTCTACATTTTAATTCTAAAAGGACAAAATTCGGTAACAATAACTTAAGTGTAATATTTCACTTAATATTTTTTTATTGGATATGAATTTTAACTAATTAATAAGTATGTCATCAATAATATGTTTAAATTTTAAGTTTTTGCAATATAAATTTATATAAAAAATAAGTTTATAGATCAAATAATAAATAAAATCTTATTGGCATTAAATTTGCAATATATGTTAAAAATATAAATAACATCTAATCTAACAGTTAGATTTTCAAAGTCATGTTAAATATTTTGTAATGGAAGTTGCTATAAGCAAGTTTGTAAACTTTGTCTAGTGAATAAAATACTATCTTGGCCTAAAAATTTCACCACTATTAGAGAATTAGCATCCGTGGATGCAAAAAAAGTGTCATACATGCTCAAAACCTATTTTATCTATTTTATCATCTTATTTTATAACTTACCTAATATCTCAGTTTCTATTTTTACATATAACTCATTAAAATAGTATAAACAAATCAATTCTCTCTCTTCTCTCCCATCTCTCTTCCCTCTTTTCCTCTCTTCCTCTATCACTCCATTAAAATATTAGTTTTTATTATTATAACCTATGAACAGTAGGGATGTATATATACTGCCTTACTGTTCACAGATGCTAAAAAAATTTATATCCCCATGCATGAGGTGATAAGCTATTTTGAGAATGTTGTGAAATTATTGTGTTAAAGGAATAATAAAAATTAAAATTAAATAAGAGATATAAAAAATTGGTAATTTATTTTTTTTCTACCATTTCTCATGTTTCATTGAGTGGCGCTAAAACAAGGATCATGATTTCTCTCTGTTGCTCAGTATATGTATATACCACTAATGTTTTTTTTTTTTTTTTTCTAAATTTTTTTTTATCAAGTTTTCTTCCATCTTATTTTCATTTACATTACCTTGTCGAATAATTTTGACAAAGAGTATTTAGTGTTCTTTGATGATGCTTATTTTGGGCAAATTTATTTTAGGACAAAGTTTGGCTACAAATGTACAATTTAAAACTATAATTGTTAAATTACATTCTCTTTATATTCTTAATACGCATGTCAAGTTTTATGCCAATAAATATTATTTACTATTCGATTCATAAACTTATTTTTTTATGCATAATTTCATACTACAAAAACTTGAAACCTAGATATTTGATTGATGATAAAGCTATTGATTTTTTATTTTCCAAAAATTTTTGCAGGCATGAAAGATATAAGAAGAAAATGTTATCTAGTGGTGGATTTTTCAAAATTCATATCCAATAAAGGATATTGAATGCAGTTGTAATCACTAGCTATAGCTAAGTTTGTAGTCAAATTTTGTCTTTAATTTTATGGGGTTTGTTTAATGAAAAATACTATAATCACATCATTTTCGTAATAAATCCTAAGTGGTTGGTTGTTATTGGTTATTATAGGTGGGGCAAAAAAGTAATTTAAGTTGTAGATTCAAATCTATATCTACATATTACTAAAAACTTAAGTGTAACATTTATTGTTGCTACACTCTTGTTAAGCCACATCATGAGCAGCCGTGTCATCATTCATTTATTTTTTATATTTTCATTTCTCCATTTAAACTTTTATTCCCCCTATTTTCATTTAAAAAAAAAAAAAAAAAACTCTACTTCTCCTTATTAGTTCACATACCTACTGTTACAATTCTTCTAACATTTTCCTTTCCTTTTTGTCTCTTTATCTCCCCACTACTTTACCGTTATACTTTTTTTCTTTTTTTTTTATATTTTGACTCTTTTTCTACCCATTTTATTTTGTATAAATTTGATATCGTTTTCCCATTTAATCCATATTTTACCCATACAAAACTGTGAATACTCTCTCTCTCTCTCTCTCTCATTAAATTTTTATTAAGGTTGATGATTTTTTTTTAATATGTGTTTTGGTATTGTGTGTTTGTTTTTTTAATATCCCATCAAAAAGTTTTCTCTTTCCTTTTTATACCTTTAGTTGAATTTTAGTTTGGATTAATACTTAGTTTTTTTGGAAATAGGAATTTGAATATGCCTACTAATTGTTTAAGTAATAAATTATTATAAAGTCCATTATTTATTCCTTTAGTTTCATTTTAATTTTGACTAAGATGACATTGTAATTTTGTAATGAGTTATGACTATTATGATAATTTCCTTATTCCTTAATAGATGAGAAATTTGAATAATAAATTTAAAACTTATAAAGTTTAATTGTATATTAAGCAAATATAATACACTACAATAGAAATTAGAAGAACATGGTTCACCTTAAAAAAATATTAATCAAACATAAAAAAAAAAATGATATATTTGTAGAGATAAAAAGATTAAAAAAAAAAAAACTTGTAGAAATCATTTTTAAAAAATAGACAATACTTGAAGTAATGGTTACTTAAAAAAATAAATAAAAAATAAACAAGTAATAGTTATTTTTTATAAATTACACCCTATTACATAATATTTATATTTCCATGCATTGCGTTAGTCTGCGGCTAATTAGAACTAATAATAACTTATCACCTATAATTTGCTGTGAAAAATGTCATGGACATAGCACTCCTCTTGTTTAATATGTGATTTTTTTATTATAGGAAATTGAAACTTCATTCAACTAGAAAAAGAAAGTACATCCCGGAGAAGAACTTGTTCTACAAAATAAGAACTCTCTTCAATCTAAAGAGGGAAATAATCAATGCTAGAGGCATGTTTTGCTAATAAATGAGCAAGTTTATTACCTTGGGAAAATTCAATACGTTGGAAAGCGTGGCTGGAAGATAAAATACCATAGACAATTGGACCAATAGATGAAGGAGGTGAGGATTGTTAACATAATTCAATATGTCCAAAAAGTGTGGCTGGAAGATAAAATACCATAGACAATTGGACCAATAGATGAAGTAAGCGAGGTTGTTCACATAAAGCATCGGAGATAATCAAAGAATCACCATCCAAAATAAATTCAGCAACCCCAACATCTCTAGCATAGGAGATACCAACCTCAAAAGCTTTCGCCTCAGCCCCAACAGCATCCATTGGAGCTTTGATCTTCTTAATAAGCTGTACAATGTAAACGTTGAAAAACAAAGAACTTTAAAATAAGTTGTACTTAAATTACTAAATTAGCCACTAATGATTAAACTAACAAACATGACTGAGTAAAACAAAAGGAAGTACTAAATTTGATTTGTTGTTATGCTGAATAATTTGATGTTACAGTTTCTCTAAACATAGCCCACCCAGTCAGCCATTCGGTAATCAGCAGGTCTAGTTATCGGTATACAATCACTATGGATAAATACTAAATTTAACCATAATATACCAAATATGAGATGTGAATTTTAGTACGAATGAAAATCGTTTCGATAGAGTGATATTTCAGTAGTAATGAAATCTTTTGCTATATCATGTATTTGGTTTTAACTTCACCTCCCTTCTCCTTTTCTATTTTACCTAAAAAAAAATCGTTAGCATAGGACTTTAGTACTGGAAATTTGCTTGATTACTGGGCCTGACATATACCGTAATAAAAGCGTAGTATGTGAAAAATATGGGCCTTGGGTTATTATGGTCCACAAAATCAATACAAAGGTGCGTTTACACCCCAAAGAGTAGAAGATTTGCCCAGCTCCATTTAGGCCTTTGAAACAAGGATGGGCCTCAGCAAAATGCTAGAAGAAGATGACGGCAAAAATGGCCCATTAGCATTAATTTTTGAAATATTTAGCAACAGAACACTGTTTCGGAAATAATTAGGGAAATACCACTTTTTCCGAAAACGCCGCTATAGGGCCCGAAAACGTCACTATAGGGCTTAAAAAACGCCACTATAGGGCCCCTTGAACCTGTTATGGGGACTTATAAAAAAAATTTTGCAGGAAAACGCCGCTATAGGGCCCAAAAACGTCACTATAGGGCTTAAAAACGCCACTATAGGGCCCCTTGAAACTGTTATGGGACTTACAAAAAATTTTGCAGGAAAACGCCGCTATAGGGCCCAAAAACGTCACTATAGGGCTTAAAAACGCCACTATAGGGCCCCTTGAACCTGTTATGGGACTTATAAAATTTTTTTTCAGGAAAACGCCGCTATAGGTCCGAAAAAGTGGTAGATTGCTATATAGTTCGGAAACAGTGTTTCTGAGCAAATTATTTCCAAAATTGATGGTAATGGGCCATTTTTGCCAGAAGATGACACACTCAAAAAATAGGTAATAGTAATGCTACATTTCCAGTAATTTCACAATAAATTTTAAGGGATAAATTGTTATTAATTAATAAATAAAATATAACTTAACTCAACTCAACTCAATTTTTTTTTTTAAGTCAATTCAATTAAGATATACTAATAACTAATAGGGGTAATTTATAAGAAAGAATATAAATAAAATGTTGGTGAGTTTTGTGTGTGTGAGGATAATTTGGTAGTTATAAAAGAGAGATGTAATTTGAATCTTGGGCATATTTTTTGAAAACACCAAAAAATATTAAGTGAGCTACAAAGCTCTTGGCAAATATTAGTGTTCTATATGTAGCTCATCTAAAAAAAAAAAAAATTGAAACTTTAATCTCCCTTTCCTCACAATAACTACTTTGGAGTTCCCACACTGGCAAAGGATTTTTATATGTAGGGGAATAACGGTACAATAAGAATGGAAAGAACAAGTTTACCATATAGTAGAACCTTATTTGAATCTGCCCTAGGTTTTTATCTCCCAATACAAAAAGATAAAAGAAGAAAGATGCCATCTAGCTAAAAATAAATCATCATCATTAGTGCATATGGAGAGAAAAATGGCTGTAACAAACTACTTTCCATCTTGCAGATTTCTTACTTAGGAGTGAAGAGATAAATTATAAATATTAGTAATATTTTTACATAGAAATATATAGTAAATTTTCTCTGTGATCAAACTTAGTGGTTGTATTTAGTTTGTCGTCTCCAACTCCACCAACTCCATTTTCCAAAATCGGTGAGGGTGGCTCTGTCGTTTTTCTCATTAAATTTGCCCATTGATTTCAGCACCATATGTTCTCTGCTTAACTGATTCAGCGGTTCAGCATTTAAATGGTTACATCTAATGACAACGAGTTCAATGAGGGTGACTTGATGCATTTGAGGGCCTTAGGCGAAAACTAAATTGAGGTTTTTTATATATTTAAATGTGTCTTTTAGAAAAAATCAAATATTACTTAAACTTTATTCTTTTGTTATAGATGCAAAATTACTTAAACTCTATTCTTTTTATTTATTAATAACTAATATTTAGGTTTAATCAATATTATTGTAATGAAAGAAATAATTCTATTGATTAAAATTTAGGGGCTTTTTTCTACTATTGGCCTTAGGCGACTGCCTCGTTCACCTATACTATTGAGCCACCTTTGGAGTTCAATTTGTTCATTCCATCTCTTTCTACAAAAGTGAACCCAATATTTGCATCCATAGCTCCTCTTTTCATCAACTTAAAGAGCAGAAAAAATATAGTCATAGGTTTTATTTTATTTTTAATTTTTTAAGCACAAAAGGAACTAAACTTTATCATGAGAATTTATGTATTTGGGGAGCCTATGGGCTATAAGGATGTTTAGGACCTTAGGTAGGTATTATGTACTTGGTGAGTCTATTTGGTGGCCCTGGCTAATTTTAGTATAATTTATACTTCTCATTTTCTATATGCCATTACATTTTAATCTATCACAAGAGGACAATTTCATTTACAATGCAATTTCAGTCAAGTAATGGTAACCCTCATATGCCAAATCTATTTGGTAAACGTATAACGTGAAGAAAAAATTGAGACCTAAAAAAAATTTAATACCAAAAGTTTTAGGAATGATAGGTAGGAAGGTTTTTTAGATCAAATCAAGAATTGTAAGATTTTAATTTTCATAAAAGAAAGGGTAATAATGATGTGTTCAAGACTTAAGATAAAATATACTATAATAAAAAATAAGAGCAGTATTTTACAATAAATAAAATAAATTTCATTTTTTGAATACATCAGGAAGTCTGGAAGTGTGAGGATTTGAATCCTGAATGTTTTCGCTAGAAAAAACAGGTGATAGTGCTAAATTGTTGGCTAAATCAAATAAATTTTAAAGACATAGAAGTATATTTCATAAATGAAAAGTTTTAAGTTGCAGAAAACATTAATCAATGGAGAGAGAGAAGATTAATGACTGATTTAGGGTCCGTTTGGATTGAGATTATTTTTGTTGAAACTGAAAACTGAAACTGAAAACACTGTAGCAAAATAATTTTTAAATGTGTGAATAGTATTGTGGGATCCATTTTTAATAAAAAAGTTACTGAAAAGTGGAATGTGTGAGTCCGTGAACAGTGCATTCATGCACTGTTCACAGTTGACTTGGTCATATTATGCGGCTGCAAAAAAAAAAAAGAAAAAAAAAAAATTCAGAAAACGCAGACGCTGGATTCATTTGAATCCAAACAGGCACTTAATGGATGTTGACAATTAGAGTTAAATAGAAAATTCTAATATGTAAAGCTAAGTATTTATCTAGGATAAATGGTGGATTTTTACAAAATGTCTTATAAAAGGTTTTTTTTTTTTTTTTTTAATCGAACTCAAATGCCCAAACGAACACTATAAAATATAAATATGTCAAAATTTAAGATTTGTTGGGATCAAAGCTATAATTTAAATTTATATCCTATCACAGTCATACTAACTAAAGATTTTAGTGCCATCCAGATTGTTTAACAGCTTCTTCTTCTTTTTAATTTTTGGGGAGCAAAGTAAACTTCAATACATTACTGAATTTTGATCTTGATTGTATGGGTCCATAGTTATTGCAAGGTCGGTCGGCCCCCACCATCCATTACCAACTCACTGAATGCCCTTAAATGATTGGTCCCCTTTTGCTTGTGAGTCACGTGGTCCTTCTAATTTTCATGATATATTTCAATACTAGTGACTACTCCCAAGTAAAGTGGCAGTTGAACTTGTTAATGTTGAATTTAAGGCCATTGTCTGAAATACCAAAGCTCCACTACTACCATATATACACCCCTAAGCTAGTCTCAAATTTGCATCACTACAACATACATAGAAAGTTCTCTCTCTCTCTCTGAATTTTCATTTTGATTCTTCTTCTATTACATAAAAAATGGCTTCCACTGGTAAGATGGATGTAGAAATTGAGGTGAAGTCTCATGCAGACAAGTTCTTTGAAGCCCTTAAGGACTCTGTCAATGTCCTCCCTAAGGCCTTCCCTAATGATTACAAGAGCATTGAAGTTCTTGAAGGTGATGGGAAATCCACTGGTTCTATTCGCCTCATACATTATGGGGAAGGTAATTTTGGTCACTCTTTTGTTTAAAGGTTCAATCTAAGATATATATGACCTGCATATTCACATTGATACAACTTACTCTAAAAACTTAAGTCTATGATTTTCGGCACGTGTCATATTAATTTTTTTTTTCTATGTTGGACTTCTATTTACACTAGTATATCCAATAAGTAATGTAAGAGGGCGTTTAGCAAGCCTAATAAAAAAAATGTTTTCTTTTTTATGGTACTTTCAGCAAATAAATAAATCAACGAAACTCATCTACAAAATTGGTTTCTCTCTCTTGTCTTTTTTTTTAAGGCTCTCCTCTTGTGAAAGTATCAAAGGAGAAGGTGGACATAATGGATGAAGCAAACAAGACATTTGTGTATTGTGTGATTGATGGGGATCTGCTGAAATTCTACAAGAATTTCAAGAGCAACATTTCTGTAATTCCAAAGGGAGCTGGGAGCCTTGTGAAATGGTCGTGTGAGTTTGAAAAGGCTAGCGAAGAGATTCCAGACCCACACCTCATTAAGGACTTTGCTGCCAAGAACTTCAAGGAGCTGGATGACTATGTTCTTAAGGCATATTAGAGGGCACTCCCATTTCCATTTGGAATGTTTCTGGTGAAGTGAAGAAATTATCAATAAACAATAAAATTGTGTTTGGAGTACTGCACTCTTTTCAGTTCTTAGTAGTTGTTACTTTGGGGTACATGTTCCTTTCTTCGTTACGTAATGTAATGGATGATGATTGATGACGTTCTTAACTTCTTATTTTCCTCCTGTTGGTCTCCTCTATTTTTACTTATATATTTTGTTAGAAGTATCTGGTTAATTGATTAATTTAATTTTATTTTATTTTTTGAAACCATTAATTTTATTATATCTTAATATATAGCTTAAATTTTTAAGACAATCGATAATTAAATATGGTATCAGAATAAGAGATCTTAAGTTCAATCATTGTCTTTTCTACTCTACCTCCCATTTAAATTCTCACGTAGTGAGTCTCTCCTATTAAAAGGTGGTTAAATGATCAAATTTATCATATCCTAATAGGTTAAACTTTTAGAATAATCGATAATTTAACACATTTAAAATATTAAAAATGATTGAAATACAAATTAATTTGGTAAACATGGGATATAGGAGATTGCATTACCAACAAATTTTAATTTCTTTTATCTAGTGTGGTTAGTTATGTCCTATTTTATCGAAACAAAACTATTGGAAAAAGTTTACCTTTAACCTACTGAGTTGCGATTGATACAACCATACATGTATATTTTTAGTCACATTACTCATTTAATAAGTCTGTGACTTGTTTAAATAATACACATTGATAATTTTATAAACCATCACGTAATGAGTTAGAGCTTAGAAGAGATTCTTCCAAGCCGGTTTGGAAGAAAAATTTGCCCTATTTTATTTAACATTCCTGAGTGGTAAATAAGCTTGTTGTCCTTGCTCATCTTAAGTTCAAGTACAATTATGCTGTGAGATGATGTCAACTTTATGGAATCAATCAGATAATTACCTTTATCAAATAGAAATTATTTCGTTCTCTCATTGGTCTTTCTAATTAATATAAGTAAATCATTGTGGGTTTCAATGATTACGTGAATTTCCTAAAATTAAAATTTGTTAAATAATAACACACTTTTTATTGGTTCGGTGTATTGAATAATTTCTTCTCCTTTTCAAAGATGCCGTGGAAACAAAAAAATAAATAAATAAATAAATTCCAGTTGGAAAAGGGAATCATCAAAAGTTATGCACAGTAATTGTGGGGCCCAATAATTTATGGACCAAGCCCATTTGCTCGTGGAGAGTCCGAAGGCCCAAGCCGAGGAGAGCTGTGGTCCAAGCCCGATAACATAGAGCACAAGACAGTTTCGGGATACAGCCGAGGACAGTTCAGTCCTCGGCAGATCCAAAATCCCACCGGAAAAAAGGGGTAAAACTGGTATAGGACTAAACTTGAAAAGAGATCTAAAATATCTTGGGAAAGTTACCCTTATGACCCTTCCCAGATAAGACTGCACCTAGCAGAGCCGTATTCTTCAGCTTTATCCATCATCCCCAACAATTCTGGGATTAGACTGATGGGACAAATATCAGCCTTGTGAAGGTTGACCCTACACGTGGACGAAGGACAGCTAACGCAGGCGAGTATAAAAGAAAAGAGTAAGTAAATCTAGAGGGGGCTCCAATCCCACAAAAGAGAAAAGGGACTCCAGGGGATAAAGGACCTGAAGAACACATACACATCACAGAAAAACCCACCGTCGGGTAACCGGGGTAAGACCTTAATGATCCTCGGATCAGATTCGAGGAGTCCAACCCCATAGGATGCGACGCTGTAGGGCTTAAATGCTCAAACCCAATTCCTTTTTTCTATATGAATTCCTCTAAAATCAGGACCGGAACATCGCCCCGTGACTAACGGCTAGTTTTTCAAGCCCACTCTCTACAAATCATATTGTGAGGGATCTTTCATGTGCGAGCCCAACATCGTTATTGGGCCGCCACAGAAGTGTGTCCTTACAATTGGCGCCGTCTGTGGGGAAGCTTGCGCGTTGGCGCAGGTGGCGGTGGAGTCAACTCTCTAGCAAGCAGAAATTCCTGGGGTTTTCCTACGTCTCCGGCAACACACAGCTGTCGCTCCGACATAAACTTCTGCTAGGGGCTACGCCTTGCGGTGCCAACGGCGTGGGCAGCTCTAGGGGCTTTTGGCCACAAACCAGCTCTCCCCGCCCTGGTCTAGGGGCTTACGTTCGAAACATAAACGAATGTAAAAAGTACAAAAAAGAAATCTTACAAGTTTTGGACAGAACCAAGGCCTTGCATGGTCCTCGGACTCAAGCCTATGGGGAAACCAAGTACAAAAAAGAAATCCTACAAGTTTTGGACAGAACCAAGGCCTTGCATGGTCCTCGGACTCAAGCCTATGGGGAAACCAAGTACAAAAAAGAAATCTACAAGTTTTGGACAGAACCAAGGCCTTGCATGGTCCTCGGACTCAAGCCTATGGGGAAACCAAGTACAAAAAGAAATCTTACAAGTTTTGGACAGAACCAAGGCCTTGCATGGTCCTCGGACTCAAGCCTATGGGGAAACCAAGTACAGAAAAGAAATCTTACAAGTTTTGGACAGAACCAAGGCCTTGCATGGTCCTCGGACTCAAGCCTATGGGGAAACCAAGTACAGAAAAGAAAAATCCTACAAGTTTTGGACAGAACCAAGGCCTTGCATGGTCCTCGGACTCAAGCCTATGGGGAAACCAAGTACAGAAAAGAAAATCTTACAAGTTTTGGACAGAACCAAGGCCTTGCATGGTCCTCGGACTCAAGCCTATGGGGAAACCAAGTACAAAAAAGAAATCCACAAGTTTTGGACAGAACCAAGGCCTTGCATGGTCCTCGGACTCAAGCCTATGGGGAAACCAAGTACAAAAAAGAAATACAAGTTTTGGACAGAACCAAGGCCTTGCATGGTCCTCGGACTCAAGCCTATGGGGAAACCAAGTACAAAAAAGAAATCTTACAAGTTTTGGACAGAACCAAGGCCTTGCATGGTCCTCGGACTCAAGCCTATCAAGCCTATGGGGAAACCAAGTACGAAAGAAATCTTACAAGTTTTGGACAGAACCAAGGCCTTGCATGGTCCTCGGACTCAAGCCTTTGGGGAAACCAAGTACAAAAAAGAAATCTTACAAGTTTTGGACAGAACCAAGGCCTTGCATGGTCCTCGGACTCAAGCCTATGGGGAAACCAACTATTTAAAAAAAAAACTATGGCACATAAACCTCAAAATCCATCCGAAGAGAACTCCTCGTTAACAGTTGGGTCAATCCCTTAATGGCACGGGTTCCCCGGTCTACCCTCGGATCCCCAGTGCCAAAGGGGTTGATGCGATACGGTGCAATATATTACCCAAAAGCACAATCAAAGTCCCTCGCTACTCGGCTACCCTCTCGGACGAATTATTTAGAATTTATCGTTCTCGGACATTGGTCTAGCGTGCATCGCGCAGCACTCAGCAGTTATCCCGGTTAGTTCCAAGGGTTTAATTTATTGAGGATTACCATTGTTATACTTGATAATATTTGTGAGTTTAAACCAGTAGGAATCTGTGTTAAGGCATTTTTCTGCCCGGAATATCATTAAGGGCAAGCTTAGATTTAATATTCATGCACAAAGTAGTTGTTGCAGAGAAGAAAAGTATGTATAAAGAAATAAACACATCTTTTATTAAGACAAAGGAACAGTACAATGTACAATGAAAAGCTGAAACAAGCTTACATTAAAGTTAACTACGTAAGTAAAAGAAAAATACAAGAGAGTGAAGATAAAGCCGAGGAGGTAGCTCAGAGGAGAGGTTGGCTACTGCTTCGAGACCTTATTCCTCCTCAATGCTTTTGCACGCCCATAACTCAGGCAGTAAAAGAACCCAACTTGAGCCTCACACCGCTGAAGGAAAGGTGCAGGGAGCCGGAAGTTGAGGAGCCTTCACCGAAAATTTGCCTGCAACGAGGCAGAGGCGCTGATGGCGGAGAATCTTTCTTCTGACACACCAAAATTCTGGCATGAACAAAACCTGCTTCAGATTTTGACTAAAAGAGGGAGAAACACCCTTTCCCCTCTGTCGAAACGGAATGCTCCCTTGAATTTATGCCTCCTTTGCCCGTACCTCACTACTTTGAGTCTCAGGAGGACACGGCGCCTCTGTGGCGGAGAGAGTTCCTTTTCCCCAACCCTCGCCTCAAACATGATATACTAGGGAAGGAAACTGAAGGATTTGCGCGCAGGTAAGGCAACTTTCTCTCCTATTTATTTAAAAAGATAAGGAGGTGGCATTTAATTCACGCAGCGTCCCAAGGAACGCTACGGACAAAATGTCTCCGGCTCGATTTCCCACGCCATCTGCAACCACGAGATTAAAGAAGCCTCGTGAAGGCGCACCTCGAACACTGGGACGCCAAAAAGTACCGCGTGACCAAAGACTACGGAAATGCCTCTTAATTTGTGGGCCTAGTAAATTCGCGGCCCAGGCCCATTCTGCATGGGGGCCCACGGACTACGGCCCACGCTGAGGAATAACCGTTGCCGAGGACAACCTCCTGCTCGGCAACTTGTGAGATACCTGAGGAAAGGGATAAACTGAACCAAGGTCTTGTATGGTCCTCGGACTCAAGCCTATGGGGAAACCAAGTACAACAAAAAAAAAAAAAAAAAAAATTATTATTACAAGTTTTGGACAGAACCAAGGTCTTGTATGGTCCTCGGACTCAAGCCTATGGGAAAACCAAGTACAAAAAAAGAAAAGTTACAAGTTTTGGACAGAACCAGGGCCTTGTATGGTCCTCGGACCCAAGCCAATGGGGGAACCAACTACTTGGATATAAAAAAAAAAAAAAAAAAAAAGTTTGAGTTTCGTAAGATTGGCTACTTGATAAAAATGCCAAGTTACTTCAGCCACGGCTTAAACACCGTAAAAGGCTAAGGCCAACAAAGGTGTAAGGAAGGTGGTGGAACGCCCCAGTATTCGGTAGCCTAAAAGGGCTGTTCATTTGGCGGGTGATATGTTCTCGGATGGTTATTTCTCACACGGCATCAAGCCTTCGGTTCTCTCCACGGCTAGTTCGGGGTAAGTATTATTTCTCACGGGTCGGCCTTATTGTGCCAAGCACTTCTATTAAAGTTATGGCGACATCTTTTTATTATCAAGTATTTTGGTCTTAGTCGTCATTGATTTAGATGCTATATTATTGTGCCGAGCAGCGCTTGCAAATTTATAAAAACATAGAGACATAACATGCGAAATGAAATAACAACAATTTTTATTAATATGAAAAATTATTACAACGTACAAAAAGGGGCTTAAACAAGCCTATACAAAAGGTGAGCTGCCGAAGCAACACTAACATCCGCAGTACAGATAAGTAAACGGTCAGGCGCCTTTTAAACTCGTCTTCAAAAGTCTCTCCAATCTCTGCCTCAATGTTGCTCATATTAAGAGAAGAACCTTCTTTGGAAAAAGATGAAGGAGAAGGAAATAGTAAGGAAGAAATCAATGAAGAAGATGGAGGAGATGAATGAAGAAGATGGAGGACATGAGTAAAGAAGGAGGAGAAGAAGAGAGAAGAGATGAAAAGAAAGAAAAAGGAGCAAAAGAGGGAGAAGTGAAAGCACCAGGATGGATCTGGTGCTGGGAAGACTAAGAAAGGGAGACAGAGGGGAGCACCAGTGAACGAAGAGAGGAAGAAGCAGAGACACTTAGTCCCTGCCTCGGTCCTGACTCCTAACACACTGGGGCCATATTAGGTGTGCTCACAAGAGAGCGGTTGGTTATGATGATGGGAGTTCTCGACTCAGTCACGCCGAAAGTTGGACGTGATGAGCTCCTGCTTCGGATTTTGGCTGAAAGGAAGGTGAGACAAATCTTAAGTCTCCGCCATCCTTGCCCTGACCGAGCCATTTCGAGCTTTATTAGAACATGGTGCTTTGAGGAGGGGTATGGTTCCTTCATCACTCGTTGTGGTAAACGTATTCTGATTGGGTGTATAACAATTGGGTTAAGTAAACGCTAAGGAAGAGGGGCTGAGGATCTCGGATCTCCGAGAGGCAAAAGGGTCTCTGTACGAAAGTGATGGCCTCCTACTTGCCTTCTTATATGGAGGGCAAAATGGAAGGTATTAAATTCGTTCTGGTTTCCAAAAGAACCTGAAGAACAAAGATGTGTCCGTTCCACTTCCCCACCTCATCAGATGAGCCGCCGGACGTAAATGAGTCTCGTAAAGGGAAATCATTAAAGGCGCATCTTGGACAGTCAAACGGCAGGAGTGGGTCACGAGCAAATTAAAGGGAACACTTTGTAAACTGGTACGTTTCCCGGACAGGTGGAAAACCGCCCACATTAATGCAGGGCTGAATTAAATAAGCCATATTGAAGGCTCGGGTTTACCAAAACCCTCCTTTCCAACCAAGAAGTCGGATAGCAGGGTTTTGAGGGGCTATTGTGGGGCCCAATAATTTATGGGCCAAGCCCATTTGCTCGTGGAGAGTCCGAAGGCCCAAGCCGAGGAGAGCTGTGGTCCAAGCCCGATAACATAGAGCACAAGACAGTTTCGGGATACAGCCGAGGACAGTTCAGTCCTCGGCAGATCCAAAATCCCACCGGAAAAAAGGGGTAAAACTGGTATAGGACTAAACTTGAAAAGAGATCTAAAATATCTTGGGAAAGTTACCCTTATGACCCTTCCCAGATAAGACTGCACCTAGCAGAGCCGTATTCTTCAGCTTTATCCATCATCCCCAACAATTCTGGGATTAGACTGATGGGACAAATATCAGCCTTGTGAAGGTTGACCCTACACGTGGACGAAGGACAGCTAACGCAGGCGAGTATAAAAGAAAAGAGTAAGTAAATCTAGAGGGGGCTCCAATCCCACAAAAGAGAAAAGGGACTCCAGGGGATAAAGGACTGAAGAACACATACACATCATAGAAAAACCCACCGTCGGGTAACCGGGGTAAGACCTTAATGATCCTCGGATCAGATCCGAGGAGTCCAACCCCATAGGATGCGACGCTGTAGGGCTTAAATGCTCAAACCCAATTCCTTTTTTCTATATGAATTCCTCTAAAATCAAGACCGGAACATCGCCCCGTGACTAACGGCTAGTTTTTCAAGCCCACTCTCTACAAATCATATTGTGAGGGATCTTTCATGTACGAGCCCAACATCGTTATTGGGCCGCCACAGAAGTGTGTCCTTACAGTAATATTTCCAATTGGAAACGAAAATTTTAAATTCCTTGTTTTGATCTTTTGCAATTAAATATAAATAAAGTCTCATTTGATTTGATTTGATTTTTTTTTAATATCTGAGATAGAAATCCTATTCTAATATATTTTAAGTGTATGCGTATGAAATTCTCTCTTAGATACTTGAATTTCGATTCTTCTTCCTTCATACCTTACAAAAACTTATATTTGTGGAGTAATCATTATGTTGAAAGTACCCCATTTAATTAGTTTGGCAAACAAATATAGTGGGCATAAATAAATTTATTATTGTTCTCAATCCCTTAACTAATAAACCTAGCATAAGGCTCCTAATATCGGAAAAAGGATAATAATTAATGAGGATGAAAACACAAGCAGACTCCAAATTTATAACTGGTGGATGAAGCTTTTCCTCTCTTTTTTTTCTTCTTTTTTTTTTGGGAACCCTTAGAACTGGGGAATGAAGCTAATTGGTCAGCATGGCCCATTACATTCAATTCCTGGGACCCTCCTCCATGGCTACCATTCGAAACCAACCTTCGCACCAAATGCATTGAAAATTATGCATTTGTAGTACTCGTAACAATACATAAAATCCCGTGACTTTGTCTTAATGAAAAAATATCAGATCTGCACCAAAACTGTCGATATTTTAATTAATCACATAGCATTACCATCATATAGATAAGAAGTGCAAGACAAACAATCAAGTATGCGATAATCATACATTTACAAAGGTGGATATATTAGGTAACCTACCAATCTAAATCCTGAAAAGCGGAAAATTATCTAATGAAATGGTCTCATGAGATACCAACTAGAAGCTGCAACATGTGTTACAAACACTTCCAGCTTCGTTCATTGAAGTACTCACTGCAGAAAGGACGGATCCTATATGTTCAATTACATATCCAAAGTTAAAATAGATAATTAATTTGAGTTAAAATTTGATAAACTGCACTTTGGTCTATTAAATTTTGGATAAATTAGATTTTGTTCCTTCAAAATTAAAAAGTTATAATTCAGTCATTTAAATCTAAAAAAATGAAAATTTTCATCTTTTCATCTATTTTTCTTTTCCCATTTCGTAGTTTCAATTTATTTCTTATTTGCATTTTTTGGTATCATAAATATGAGGTCAGTTCAATTTTAGTCTCATAAATATGAGGCTGATTCAATCTTGATTCTTTAAATATGTGATTGGTTCCATTTTGGTCCCTTGGATATCTGAGTGTTTTAGCATATGTTAGTTATGTAAATGAAAAAAAAAAAAAAATGAAGAGACTTAAATTGTTCCCTTTTTTAAATTTGAGAGCCCAAAACAGAATTAAATTTAGGCTAAATTGCAAAGTACACCCCTAACGTTTGGGGGTGATTGGATTTTGCACCCTAACGTTTCAGAACTTTGATTTGACACCCTAACGTTTGGTTCCGTTAGCAAATCACACCCCCGGTTAGATTTTGCTGTCAACTGCCAACTCATCTTGCTGATGTGTTTTTTTTTTTTGCCAAATAAGCTCAAAATGACACAGTTGCAATGGAGATGATGTGAGGACTTGGCACCTGCTAAACGCACCGTATTGCCCAAAGGAAAAACAAACAGAAACTCCCTAAATCCTAAATCTAAACACACGAACCATCTCTGAGCTCTCTAACCCACGAACCATCCCTTAGCTCAGCAATCCATGAAACCCAACCCTCCCTTCCTAACCCTTATGAACCCAGACCACCAATGGCTCTGACCGCATGAACCCAACCCTCCCTTCCTAACCCTTATGAACCCAGACCACCATCGGCTCTGACCGCATGAACCCAACCCTCCCTTCCTAACCCTTATGAACCCAGACCACCCATCGGCTCTGCAACCGGCTCCTTGCATCGTGAACCCAGGCGGAGTAAGTTCATCGATGGCTCCAGGTCAGCTCCAAGGCGGTAGCAGCGGCGGCGACGGGTACAGCCAAAAATTCTCTATGGCTCTCTTTCTCTCTCTCTTTTTGGATTTTTGTTTCCATTGCTGGATTGGAAGTTTGGGTTTTTTTTGTTGGGTTTGCTGGAGCTTTTGTTGTTTGGGTTTGTTGAGGTTTTTGTTCCATTTTTTTTGTTTGGGATTTCGTTGTTGGATGCACAGAGTGATTGGGTTTTTTTTTTTTTTTTGCTAAACTTCAAGAGTCAGCTCTATCTTATGTTTCACAAGCCAAAACTTAAAATGCAACCTTTTATGGAATTAAGAAAATGATATTCTGGCACCAGACATGTTTCTTTCACCAGGAGAGAGTAGAAAGTATCACGCGAGACATGTTATATTGAGGACTATGAACACAGAAACCACACTAACAGCTAGTAAGAGTGATTAAACAAGTTTGAGAACATTCTGGAACACTCTACTGAATTGTTTGAGAAAGCAACTGCCACAGATTTAATGTCACAGGGGGGAAGTCTGCCTTACAAACCTCTAGTAACTCTAATGGCAGACTATCCTTAAGGAAAAACATAGAGCAGGGGTCCTAAGAGCTATCTTGGCAGCATAGTGAGCTGTAGAGTTACACAGACTCTTCTAACCCAAACAAAGGAAACAGAAAAAAAGGCCCTACTTAAAGCAAGAATATCACAAACAAAGTTGCTAATGACCCAATTAGGCTGGAGATTGGGTTACTTGAAAGTGAAACTGGATACTTTATTGATATATACTGTATTGATACTTGAAACCGGTTACTTTATTACTTGAAACTGGATGCACAGAATTTTGTCAATGGTTTATGATATATTTGGTTGTGTTTTGTATGAAACTGTTTACTTTATTGATATTTAATTTTGGTGGGTCAACCTGTGATGATGAGTTGTGTGTATTGAATGGTGTAAAATAATGCATATATTTACTTGGTAAATTGACTAAGTGGAATGATTGTGGTCCAACTGAGTGGTCCATGTGTTCTACTTTATAGCTCTTGTCCGCACATGTATGTGAATTATATTTTAATAATTTATTAATTAAATGTAATATTTTAGTAATGCATTTATATGTGTGTGCAGGGCTTTGAATATGGATCAAACATTTGATATGTCAATACATCATGGAGGGGTATTCATTACACATAGTGATACATATGTTGAATATGCTAGAGGAATTGAATCAAGGGTCTCAGATGTTGATCCTAACACTTTTGCTGTTTTTGATATGCCTAAGTATGCCAAAGATCTTGGTATTACGAATGTAGCAGAATTTTTTTACCGAATTCCTCATATGGAACTTCATAATGGCCTATTTCCATTGAAAAAAGATGATGATGTTAGGGTTTTACGTGACTGGTTAGAATTTGCACCTGAAAGGTTGATACACATATATGTGGAGCATGTAGTTGATGAGGATCAAGGTAACGAAGGTGATGATGAGCATGAGTTTCATAAAGAAGTTGATGAGGGAGTTGGAGTAGATGACAATTTTTTTGATGAGGACTATGCTGATTTGGTAGGTGACAGTGAATTTGATAGATATGAAAGACCATCCTCCCCCATTGACCCATCCACTTACATTGCTCCATCCATTCACATTGTCCAAACCACTGCCTATGACCAATCGAACGTAAACCCTAATAAGCAGAACACATCAAATTGGGTACCCACTTGCTTTAGTGATGAGGAGCATAATATAAAAAGTGGGGAAAGTGATTATAGGCACTCTGATGTTTTGTGCACACCTGTCAACTCTGAGGATGATGAAGAGCATCCCAAGTATATTGAATTTAGAGCTGAGGTGGATATGCCCGACCCCGTTTTTGAGAAAGGGATGTTGTTTAGTGACCACAAGGAGTTTAAGAAGGCTGTGCAGTCTTATAGAATCAAGCATGGATATCCATTGTTAATTGTTAAGAATGAGTCTCGCAAGGTGAGTTACAAATGTGAGAATTGTGAGTGGTATATTTATGCTTCATGGGACCGTGAAGAAAACTCTTTGCTTGTGAAAACCTATCGGGAAAAACATACATGTTCTAGGGCCTTTCATAGTAGGATGGTTTCTGCAAGGTGGATTGCAGTTGCATGGTTAGAGGTGTTTAGAGGAAGACCTAACATCAAAAGTGCTGAAATAAAGAAAGGTATAAAAAATCAGTTTCAAGTAGACATTTCCCTAGACAAAGCCTTTAGGGCTAGGCAGATTGCATTGGAAATGCTTAAAGGAAGGTTTGCCTATCAGTTTGAAAGAGCTAGAGATTATTGTGAAGAGTTAAGGGTTTCTAATCCAGGCACTACAGCCAAAATTAATCTACACACACCCACACTGCACTTCAAGAGAATGTATGTGTGCCTAGCTGCTTGTAGAACCGGATTTCTGGAGGAATGTAGGCCAATTATTAGTCTTGACGCTTGTCATTTAAGAGGGTTTTTGAAGGGGCAACTATTGGCAGCTGTTGGGATTGATGGGAATGATGGGATGTACCCAATAGCATTTGCTGTTTGTGAGGGTGAGACCAAGGACAGTTGGTCATGGTTTCTAGAGTTGTTGTTAGCTGATATTGGTCCTGTGAGGGAACGTGGCTGGACCTTTACTTCTGACCAACAGAAGGTATGTGTTTCTTTTTTGTGTAAGTTTAATGTTGCATTCATTGTTTAAATTTAAATTTAGTGTTCAAATTATTTAATATCTACGTAATAACCTTTTTTTTTTTTTTTTTTAATGTAGGGCTTACTTCCTGCTCTTGCAACAGTTGCTCCTGAAGCACATACAAGGTTTTGTGTTAGGCATTTATATGCCAACTTCAATAAGGAGCACAAGGGTAAACTATTGAAGGATTTAATGTGGGCAGCAGCAAGAGAGACCACTAGATCTGGGTTTGAGGCAAAGATGGAGATGATGAGAAATGTAGATGTCAATGCTTATGGGCATTTGATGGGTATTGACTGTGCACATTGGAGTAGACATGCTTTTAGTACTTGGCCTAAGTGTGACATGTTATTGAACAACCTTTGTGAGTCATTTAATTCCAAGATAATCGATGCTAGAGATAAGTCCATATTGACTATGTGTGAGATGATTAGGAGGTATCTTATGAAAAGGATCCCAAGAAATAGGGATACAATGTTGAAGAAGTCTGGCCCAATTTGTCCTAGGATTCAAGATAAATTAGAAGTTAACAAGGAAGCAACTAGGGATTGCACATCCACATGGTCTGGTGGATCAAAGTTTGAAGTGCATTGTAGGGGAAAGCAGTTTGTAGTTGATCTGGATAAGCATACATGTGCTTGCTATAGATGGGATTTAACAGGCATCCCTTGTAAGCATGCGGTTTCAGCAATTGCTTACAAGAAAGAAAAGGCAGAAAATTATGTGCATCACTACTACAAGGTTGAGACTTACCTTAGAACTTACTCACATCTTATCCAGCCTACCAATGGTAAGGAGTTTTGGTCAAAGGAAGCCAGTGATAAGATTCTACCTCCGAAGATGCTAGTACAGCCTGGAAGACCAAAAGAGAACAAGAGGAAGAAAGCTGCCGATGAGGCACGAAGGATTTCACATAAGTTGAAAAAGTCATCTGCCGCTCAAAAATGAACACATTAATTGTTATGTAGCTAGTTTTTTTGTGATAAAAAGATTTGGTTTTTTAAGTTCTTAAAAAGTTGAAAGACAAAATGTTACTAAACATACAGTACATTGAAAACATATAAAAGTTAAATGGTGTAATTTATAAATTATTTTTCAATGGTTATGCATGTATACATATATATATACAAACATATATACATATATCAATATCATATATGAGAAATGAGAAATGATTTATTAATAAATAACCAGTATCATCCTAAATTTGTGTTACATTTGTGGGACTATTAATTTGCAAATGAAAATGCTGAGTTTTGACAGTAAGCTCATAAGTCATAACCACTGTAACAAATTAAAGTACAATATCAAGGGCTTATGAGCTGCTAAATTGATCAGCTCCTTCAGTTTATCCTACTTGTCTTGTTTAAAAGAAGAAACAAATCAAAGCATGAAAACGATCAATGAATTGATTTATTTATTTCTCTCACTTCCTTTTCCTTTTTTGGGGTTTTTCTTTTGCTTTGCTCGCCACATTTATGAGGTGTGGAGAAAAATCACTTTCTCACATCAAGGGTAATCAGCTTTTTCATGAACAGCTTTCCTGGTAGAAAAAAATAAAAGTCTTTGGGGAGAACTCCAATAATACAGTGGATATTTTGTACATCAGAGCAGTCACGAGGGGAACTCTTCCACAGATCTGAGAGAACTAGCTACCAAATTTGGCGAAAATAGTTTTTGAACCTTAAAGTGAGAGGTGTATCAAAACAGTGAGGAAAAAGGGATGCTTATAATGCTGAACTAGTTAGGATTAAGCTGCACTTTAAGGCTCTAAATTGTACACTTCAAAAATATGCAATGAACGTGAGTGACAGTTGCTTAAAATACAATGAAATCAATATGAGAAGGGAAAAACTTGCTTATAATTTCTGAAGTTAACAATAATAATACAACAAAATCAAAGCTTCAATTCACTTCAATTCCAAGAATATTATGTATACCTAAACACCACATTCAATTCACTTCACTTCAATTCACTTCTCTGCTCTTTCTTTTTCCCATAGTGCTCTTTCTTTTTCCTTAACCTCAAGTAAGAAAATTACTTCTCCTCAAATTTCATCTTCAGCATTTTGATAGGCACTGGCTTTTGCTTCTGCATTAGAAATTGCTGCCCATTTGAAATTGCTGTCCATTTGAACAAAAAATTATGATTCTTTTGCAATGAAAATAGACTTCAAAATTGACTGCAAATACAGATACATATAAGATAGTATAATTCAGCCCCTATTATCCATCAAACATAATGGGATCCCAATACATGGGAAAAAACAGTATCAAAGTGCTACAAAACCCATAAACACACTCAAAGTTCCAATAGCAAAGTAAATCAGTTTAAATCACACACATAGAGAGTTCTAGCAACAAATCCATCACCCAAAAAAAATTAACAAAAACCCCAAACATTCTGTGCATCCAGCAACGAAATCCCAAACAAAAAAAATTGAACAAAAACCTCAACAAACCCAAACAACAAAAGCTCCAGCAAACCCAACAAAAAAAACCCAAACTTCCAATCCAGCAATGGAAACAAAAATCCAAAAAGAGAGAGAGAGAAAGAGAGCCATAGAGAATTTTTGGATGTACCCGTCGCCGCCGCTGCTACCGCCTTGGAGCTGACCTGGAGCCATCGATGAACTTACTCCGTCTGGGTTCACGATGCAAGGAGCCGGTTGCAGAGCCGATGGGTGGTCTGGGTTCATAAGGGTTAGGAAGGGAGGGTTGGGTTCATGCGGTCAGAGCCGATGGTGGTCTGGGTTCATAAGGGTTAGGAAGGGAGGGTTGGGTTCATGCGGTCAGAGCCATTGGTGGTCTGGGTTCATAAGGGTTAGGAAGGGAGGGTTGGGTTTCATGGATTGCTGAGCTAAGGGATGGTTCGTGGGTTAGAGAGCTCAGAGATGGTTCGTGTGTTTAGATTTAGGATTTAGGGAGTTTTTGTTTGTTTTTCCTTTGGGCAATACGGTGCGTTTAGCAGGTGCCAAGTCCTCACATCATCTCCATTGCAACTGTGTCATTTTGAGCTTATTTGGCAAAAAAAAAAAAACACATCAGCAAGATGAGTTGGCAGTTGACAGCAAAATCTAACCGGGGGTGTGATTTGCTAACGGAACTAAACGTTAGGGTGTCAAATCAAAGTTCTGAAACGTTGGGGTGTAAAATCCAATCACCCCCAAACGTTAGGGGTGTACTTTGCAATTTAGCCTTAAATTTAAGAGACCAAAACCAAACTTATCACAAATTTCAAAGACTAAAAGTGTATGTCACCTAAAATATAAAATAATAGTCCAATGAGTTTCTTTTTTCTTTTTTCTTTTTTCTTTTTTTTTAAGCTAGCATAGACGTTCTTGTTTCAAACCTCATCAACTAACTTCTAGTTAAAATTAAAAGACAAAATAATCGAGCCTCTTAAGTTTTAACTCAATAACTACTTCCACAGTTCCACCTCTCACTCCATGGTGGAGACTGGAGAGGGTAGAGAAGTTTCATGAGGCCATCTCAGACTTTTTGTTTTTGTCCCATGGCATTGGGATTTGGGAGAGAGCAAGTTTGAAATTGAGATTTGCAGTTCCCTTAAAATCTTTCTATAACCTCTGCAGTTGCACACATGCATATAAAAATAATAAATAATAAATAATAAGAGAAGAAATAAAATTGCAAAGCTTTTTCTTTTTTTTTTTTCTTTTTTTGAGGAAAAAATAAAATTGCAAAGCTAGATGCCTATATTGTCAAGCAATAAAGACCAAACTGCCTGGGTTGAGAAAATTTGGGAAAGGAGAAGTGGAGGGGGTTGTTGAGCTGATATGAATTCTGTAAATAAATAGGATCCCATCTCACATCTCTTTTACAGTAACAATATATATAAATATATATATATATATATATATATTTATCACCATAGTAGTTGGCTGATGCCTACCATAGTTTCAAGTCTCAATACTAATGACTAGTAGTTGTTATTGGTTGGTAAACCATATGTGTCTTTAACTTTTTCCTTATTTATTTTTGCTAAGAATGTCTCTCCTTATTTATTGGCTGGATTATTATACTATACTAAATCATCTAAATATTCCTCATTAAATGACTCACATGTCGGGCTGCGCTTTTATGGTAAAAAAATTAAGAAAACAGTGAAAGTCTTACCCAGCAAAGTTCAGAGAGAATTTCAAGTAATGTTTGGTATTAATTGGCCTATTCTTCATTTTCAATAGGACAACTTGAAGAAGTTATAGTGGGGCTGGATTGGAATTTAGATCTTTCTAAGAAAATATTTCTCACTAACGTGGGGGTAATTAAGAGAGAGAGAGAGAGAGAGATGAAAAAACATTTTCATATTTTTCTTGAATGTTAAAGTTTTAATTTTGCCAGTTATAGAAAGTGAGGAGCAGGGACCTGATGAGATAAAAGTCTAGATGTAATTGCCAAATGGTTGGCCAAATTATTTGTTGAGATTGATCACCAGCTTTGGCCTTTGGAAGTCTAACTGAAGTGTGCCTTGCATGTGTTTCTCTTATACTACTCGCTTTACAAATGGTGAAAGATTAAGTCATGTATTGGCTTTTAATAAGTCTAGACTCTAGACATATATTTAATTTTCATACCAACTAATGTGTTAAGTTGTGATTGGTGATTTTCTCCAAAAAAAAAAAAGAAGTTGTAATTGGTGCATAATAAAAATAATGTTAATGGTGGATTCACGTGAAAATAATATTACTCCTAGAAATTGACAACTCAACAAGGCGTGAAATTAGATGTGTTTATAGGATACTTGGTATGCTTTTTCTTTTTGGAAATTTATTGCATGTAGACAGGATAACAAGCTTGGGAGGTTTTTTTTTTTTTTTTTTTTTTTTTTTCCACAGGTGATTATATTAACTAAAATAGTTTCAAATAAGGTACAAACCAAACCAAGTGCAAAATATTTGAATTTTTCTTAACATAGGGGTTCACTAATTATCCCAGTGATAACATTGAGACAAAAAATTTTTTGGGACAACTGTCGTAGTCTCGTAGAGCACCTGCCATTGTCTTCCTAGGAGCTTCCCACAATCATACACAAGATTCAAAATCAGCCATGGAAGGTTTATCAGCTTTGTTAATCATAAAGTAGCTAATAAAGAATTTGTTTCTACTTTCTACTACTAGTTTCCAATAATCTCTATCCCTAGTTTGTTTTAAACCATTTATGATAGTCCATTGTTAGAGTTGGTTTATATTTGTTATTGGGCCATTGAGTTGAGGGCCTTATGGGTGTAGAGTGGAGCGCATCTAGCAAAATAAAACGGTATTATATATGGGTATTTTGGAAATTTACACCAAGTAGAATTATTATATATATAAGAACTATTGTAAATTTATAATCCTAATTTTCTTATATAGTAGGTTATTAGCGGCTCATTCTCGTGAACATATGCATACTGTCAAATCACATGAATTCTCTAGGTTGATTTCTCTCCTCCCAACAAACATAATTTTGATGTTATATTGCTAGTATCAAAGGAACCTCTATTTAGATCCCAAGCTTCTAGGTCGCATTTAGGACCAGACCTAAGCCTAGGCCATTTAGGCTCCCAAATATGGAGACAATAAGGTGTTTATCTTTTCTTTCTTTTTTGTGAGTTATGTGTACCTGTTTTTTTCCACTCCTAAGAATGCCTAAAATATTAGAGTTATGCTAGTATATTAAAAGTTTTATTACATAGGTCTTATTAATTGATATGTCACCAATCACAAAAAGTTATTCGATACTCATTTGTTCTTTTGTTAAAGTGTTACTACATTATCACACCAGTTTTTAAGCTTTTAGCAATTAAATTTGTAATAGCTTTAGCATTTTCTCATAAAAAAATGAATTAATAGAAATACAACCCAATCACTATTAAGTGAGTAAAAAATGCTAAAGGTAATACACATTTTACGACAAAAAACTTACAAATTGATGTGATAGGAATATAATTTATGTCATTTAAAGAATCTAATGAATGAATGTTTAAATAACTCCTTTTTTTTTTTTTTTTTTTTTTTTTATCGGTGATATGCTTTGTAAAATCTATATAGTAAATATCGCTAGCTCACTTTGAGTGAATTAATCATATTAATAAGTAAGAATTAATAATAGATTTGAAATAAAAAATATTATAATATAAAAAATAAACTAAATATTATTTATATTTAAATAATATTTAAATATAAAAATACTACTTTTAAGCCTTTTAGGCCTCAAACTATCTTGGGCTTACCCTGATCTCAATATCTTCTGTTTGAAAGCGATACAAACTGGCCATAAAAGGTATTCTAGTCGTTTAAAGATTTTAGTCCATATTGTTGCACTTGGGCTCCTCCCCCGCTTTGTTGGTTTTCACTGAGAAGATGGATGGGCGGGCCAATTCCCCCCTTAGTCTCATTTCAAATTTATTTTAATTCAAAAAAATGTAGTAGGTAAGATATTCCATTATTTTTTTTTTAAAAAAAAAAATTATTTTTAGCACATAACGACTTAAATATTTTCCTCTTGCGGGCAAAATTTATAATTGGGCTAATGTTTTTATAGCAAAAATCTTTACAACTTTTTTCTTAATGATGTGTCACAACAAGTCATTTCAATAATTGTGAAAAAAAAATTGTGCGCTTTATTTTGATTTGTCAAGAAATGTGGAGAATACGCACTAGGCCATGGAGGCAAAGACTCAGCAAAACATAAGAAAACCAGACCCTTGGAAAAAACTGTTCCAACATTCAGGCCCATACCACCAAGTGCAAATATATACAACAGAACCAAACCAATTTCCCTAATATTATCACTTGATTCATAAGACTTGCTTGTTTCCTCAGTATCATTGCAAAGCTTGATGAATCTGTACTCTTCAGCCCTGTGGCAACAAGAAGGATTAAGTTTAGCACGGTCAAAATCTCTTTAGTCATAATTAAGGCAGCATAATTGATAGTTGCACCTGATATCAATGGTGTGCAATTGAAGCCCTCAAAGAAAACTGAGTGTGGCATTATGTTGTCGTGTAACTTATGGCCTGTGAAGGAATTCCATGCACCAAGCTATAAAACTAGTATTTTTAATTTTTTATGAAAGATCGGACTGCAATTACTGAAAGATTGTATTTTAGGATTCATTTTTCTCCTTGAGCTTTTTGGTTGTCACAATATTTCTAGACTTGCATCTCTTCTTGCAAGAGAGGGACCCTCTTTTCTATGAAATCCGCACTCTCAACACCATGATCTTCATGTTCTTCCTCTTCTCTAATTTGTCCCCACATCACAGTATAATATCCGATTCCAATTATAATTGCTCCCATCACACTGCATAGAATAACCCAACATTTAAGATTGAACAAATTGAAGAGACATGGGAGAACTTAATAGGTATATAATTTTATGCAAGTTTTTTTTTTTTTTTGGTTGGTGTTTTTGGGTCACAAGATCAGTGTGGGACTATGCGTTTGGATTAACTTATTTGCTTAAAGTGGATAAGAATATAATTATACCTCAACAAAATAAAATTTTAAAAAATTGAACATAAGCTAATAAACTTATAAGTTCCACCAAGAAGAAAGCCAACCCAAATGCATTAATTTTTTTTTTTTTTTTTTCATTTCATATCTTTTTTTCTCTTTTGTCACACAAAATCCAGAAAATCCATAAAGAATAACATCATTGATATTCATATAAAAATCCAATCAGCTTCTCATAATTAAGGTAATTTAATACCTAAGATTTTACCCAAAATCAAGGGAATCCAAAGTCAGGCCCATGACAAGGACATAATATAGAGGCCATTATGCCCTTATCAGAGGGGCCACAGCAGTGGATCTATAATTTTAGCTATTTAACACCAATAAAAGTTACTTTATCTATTTTACCTACACACATGCTGCAGCAGTAAATCTATTTTAGCTTTCAACACAATAAAATAATATAAACATCACAATAAAATATTATAACCACTACAATAAAATAATATATATCAATACCAAAAAAATCCACAGCACTAACCACAATCACCTCTACCATCAGCCACAGCCACAGCCACAGCCACAACCACCACCAACACCACCACCACCACTAGTCCATAGCAGGGGAAAAAAAAAAAAAAAAAAAAACCCAAAGCTTGGATTGACGGAAAAACCCACGAAACCCACAACGAGGAAGGCAGCGGCGGCATCGACGATGAAACCTAGAGAAACCTAGAGCTTGGATCGACGATCGACGATGAAACCCAACGGCGGCTTGGGGCTTGGGTCGGCTTGGGCTGGTGATGTTGAGGCCGGTGGAGGCGTGGGTCGGAGACGTTAAGAGAGAGAGAGGCACGGACTGGGCAATGGGGTTTGGGGTGGGTCGGCGGAACAGATTGACGATGAGGGAGCTGGCTGGCAAGCTAAGGGATGAGGGAGATAAGGGAGTTGGCCAGCAAGTTAGAGAGAAATTTCTCAAATGGGAGCTTGAGAGTGATGAGAGAGAGGACGGTGAGATGAAGAATAAAAGAATGAAATAAATAAACAACCCAATATTATTTTAATCCGAGGGCTGAATAAAAGATTATTATTTTAAAAATTATTGTTATGCCTTCATTGCTGCGTGGCCCTTTTTTGGTATTTTGGTGGAGCTAAAATAGCATTATAGCTATTTAGCTCCACTGCTACAAATGCTCTTATTATAGGCTATTGAAAAAGTGAGATTACAAACAAGTATGACAAAATCCTAGTACCTAACGAAATACCATTCACGTATAATACTAACTTAGTCGTCAGACACTCCCCACCGAAATAATATTTATCCATGTAATGATTATGAAAATGTGAAAAAGGGGTTTCGCCTACCTTCCATAATGAAGACTATTTGCAAAGAAGCTAATACCAAAAATGGTTGCAAAAACAATCCCAACTGGCTTGAACATTGGCACATAAAAAAGGGCCCTTTATTTGCATGAACCATATATGGACACGAGTACGGACTACACCCCCAAAGACTGCCTACAAGCACAGTACGTATAGTCGGTTAAGTCCAAGTAATTTTGAATTTGTGATCGAACAATTGAGCAAGTTAAAGTTTTTTCGTTTCCTTACTGTTAAAACTATGAGAAGGAGCTCCATGTTAATCTTTAATTTCCAAGCACTTAGATTTTTTTTTCTAGAATTAAAGTGAATACTGTACACTGGATTGTCCCCATTAAGCTGTAGAAAGATACCACCTTCATCACTTCTAGTTCTGGATATTGTTTCACGGTTCCCAGTTGAGCAAATCAAATAAAAATGTTAGTTTGAGAGTTCAAAAGGAAAAAAGAAGGAACTCTGTAATGAAATCGACAAACTAGCACTTGATCCCTAAAGTTTAAACAATGTTAATTGGGAGATAGAGTAGAAACATTAATGATCAAACTGTGGTTTACTTTTACCACAATAAACCACCCAATTTTTTTTTTTTTTTTTTTTTTTTTTTTTTATAACTTTTTTAAGAAAGAGCGAAAAAAAGAAGGAATTCTTTAATGAATTTGAAAAACTAACACTAGATCCCAAAAATTTAAGAAATGTTAAATAGGTTGTGTCTATTTAGGAACAACTTATTTAACTTTTTGCTAAAAATGTGTTAAAGTATACTTGTATTTTGAAAAAGTAAAATTTTAAAATGCGGTACATAAAAGCAAAAAAGCAAAAAACTGGCTTATAATCTGTTCCCAAACAATGACCAAATTGTGGTATACTCTAATACCATAATAAATCACCCAAAAAAATTAAATCTTTTTAAGAAAAAGAGTGAATATAATCATTTAACTATTATTTCAAGCATAAAAAAAATAAAAAAATAAAAATATAAATAAAAGTTAACGGTTCAAAAAGTTGTACCTGAATAATGTTCCATGTTGAAACAGACAAGGAAGTAGCAGCAAGCAAGATGCCACCAAGAACCCAGTGTTCTTGGGTTGAAGAGAAGATGAAAAGTTGCTCTTTGAATTGAAGAACGTATGGAGTAGAAACAGATGTTTTAAGCATTTCTGTGCCTTTATAAAGTTCCACCATTATTGCTCCCATGATTGATATCAAGTTGCCTATTACTTTAGCTTGGAAGCTTGAGCTTCTCCACTCTAATTTTGTCCTCCTAAAATAGTAAACACTTTGAAGTTAAATTCTGGCCCAAGCCCAATAAAGTTTTTCAGTTCTACTATGAATTTGAAAGTAAACAGAGGTGAAGTTTAGGGAAAACCTATGAGAGAGAGCATGACCAAATAAGCAGGGATCAAAAGGCCCATTGCACAGACTAGAATCGTAGAACTGTAACTTTTAGGCCGAGGAATGCAAAGTTCTGAGCTACAGTTATCCTACAAAAACATCAACCAGAAATAATGGAAATTTCTTTCATTGTCTAATATTAAACCATCTAATTGAGGCTTTGTAGTTTGTATGATGAACATCATTATAAGTTGGGACCAAGCCTGATAGTCCAAAGACTCCAAACAGCAACAATTTTTTTCTTTTAGAAAATCATACAGTAAAACTTAAGCCCACTGAGGATTATTATTATTATTGTTGTTGTTGTTGTTGTTGTTACTTCACCTTAATATAAGGTAAGCCTTCTTCAAAAAGTTTAACATTATATTTCTGAGATGAAAAATTGTAATTATTTCAAAATTACAACATCAATTTTTTATGAATTCAAATGTTGACATCAACTTTTATTATTCACCATCACAACATGTTATCTTAACCATATATTGTAAAAAAAATTATATTACTAGCAAGATTATATTTGTTAATAAAAAATTTACTAGTTAAGTTAACAATTATTTTGAAACCGTTTATAATTTTTTTTTAATCTCCAGATTTATTATATAATATATGTTAAGTTGTTAACCAAAAAATGATTCTTTGTCTTTTTTTTAAAATAAAATAAAAAAGGGATTTGCAGGTGTGGTCACTGCTCCTACATCACTTAAACTCCCGCATTGCGTTATAACATGGGACCATTTGGGCACTTATAAACTTGTCACTACTCAAATTTACAACTCTCAAGTCACATTGACTTTCCAACGGTAACTAATAACCGTTTGTGGTCACATTGACTTTCCACTGGTAGGACACCGCCCTGAACAGTGTCCTAAAATGATTCTTTAGGCTTGGGCCACAAACTCTTTACTCAAAACACGTTCGTGCAACTCAGTAGGTTAGGTCCATCAGGCATTAACTCCTTTGGGCTGCACTGTCAGGCCCGTGTGTGTATGTGCATGAGAGAGAGAGAGAGAGAGAGAGAGTACAAACCCTGTTAAACCCAGGAAGAAGAGTCTCAAGAGGAGAGGAAAGGTGAAGAGTGATTATTGTTCTGTCCCGTGAAGAGAAATAAAATATGAGCAAGATGAAAAGGAAGTCTTGGTATTATGTCAACTGTCAAGAATAAGAAGATAATAAAGAAGAGAGAACAAAACCTGTCCCAGCAGTGAAATATGAAGGAATAAGGGAAGAGGAGGATGATGGAAGCAATAGCATTGGTATAGACAACAAATACGTAAGGGCTCATCCCATTGGTCATGGCTGTTTTAGCCAAAATTGTCAATCCTATGGTGCAACCTTCCATAGTAACCATCGCTATGAAAGGCACTACTTCCTCAAGTAGTACAGCCCTCACCCACACCTTGGAATGGGTCTCTCTGTCTCTGTCTCTCTCTCACACACACACATATTTATGGTGACCTCTATAATGTGGGGATAGGGAGAGAGACCTATGGGTGAGGGGTTGATTAGCCCTTCACAAAGTGGAGAAGCTACTTTTGTTGTGAAAAAGCTCCTCGGATGTCTCAACCTCTAAAGCATGGGAGGGAAGGTGACGTGGAATAGGTGTTTTTAATCCAAAAGAAAGATAAAGATTTTACTTTGAGAAAAACTTGGGCACATGTTCAAGTTTAGTTTGTCCCTTTGTCTAATTATTTAGTTTTTTAGATCTTATTATTATTTGCTTAAGTATTTATTTTTTTTTTTTTATGTAAACAATAAAATTTTAACTAATGATGTTCACTCCATAATGTCAAGACACTAATTAGTTTTTAGTATAGATAGAATTTGAACTCAAAATCTTTTATTTGATAACAAGAAATTTTATCAGTTAAACTAAATAGAACTTAATAATAAATCAACCCCAATGGCCCAAAAGTTGCAAATGAAATTTTAAGGATGGTTTGTATGGTTTAAAACTCCCTAGTCCCACCCTTGTTGTAATTATCGAATTGGAAAAAAAAAATGGAAAAGTTAGTGAAAAGGATGAAACTAGCCAACTAAAATTTAGGTTGAAGCGGAAAAACCAATTTGCAAGATTCTCTTCCAATCCACTACATGTAGATTTATACATAAAATCATCCATTTGTATTATTTTAAAAAGTCAAATGAATCGTATGATTTATTCAACAAGTCATGGAACTAAAAGTATACACAAATGGTTTTACAAATCATCACATAAGGAGTAGTTGAAGGAATTTTCCTCCAAATCAATTTAAATGAAGACTTTGTTTATTACTTTTGTTACTTTTTAGATCTAGAATGTTTAGCTACACTATGTGTCTATTTGGCTAAAAAGCTTATAAGCTTAAATTTTAGCTTTTATGTATAATTTTTTAAAACCTCACTTTTTCTTACTTTTTCTCACTTTTTTAAAATATAAGTATACTTTAGCAAAAAGTTTTCAGCAAAAAGCTATATAAGTTATTTCCAAATAAGCCGACATTTTTTTAAGCAAGGTGGGATATGTCAATAATTCAAAATTCAAGGATGTTGTTTGTGCTTCTAAAAATGTGCATTAACTTGCCCTTGGGATATTTATTAACAAAAGCCATAAATAAAAGCCAAGTCAACAGTACAATATGGCTGCACCAACAAAGGCCTGAGATTTTTGATCTCCCTAACAAAGAGAGGGCATAAACTACTGCGACCAAAGGCCAAATAGTCTGATTTCACTATATTATTAAACAGGGAAGAAGCACGCACATTAACCATTGGCTTTGTAAGGTGATGCTGCAGTTTCCATAAGATGTGGATCTAGTATTTAGTTCTGACCCCACAAACTCAACTTTCAGCTCATGCTCATGTTTATGGTTGTGCCTTCCATGTTTATGACTCCACATCACATTGACAACAAACAGTTATTGCACATCACATAGGCTCCATGGACTTCTTCATCCCTTCAGTTTTAGGCAAGACTATATTAATAGAGATGCCATATAAGTACTTATAAAACAATTTAAGCAAACTTCCACATAAAAACCTCCATATGACGCCTTTAGGTATTTCTTATAAAAATAAAAAGGAAAAGAAAAGAAAACTAGAATTCAATATTGATGCATTGACATGGGAAAAATTAATGAAAACAGTACGACTAATCATATGATAAATATATCAGTAGTTCTTTTATTTATTTATTTTTTCTCTGAATATTGAGGCAGTTTAAAGGATAAAAGTCAACTATTAAAGTGGCCTCTTCATTCACAGAGAAGCTAAGATGTATGTCGTCTCTTGGTCATTAATTGAGGTTCAATCAAATGAAAAAAATGATGCACTGGCTTTTAATGGTTGTAAGGGGCAAAAAAAAAAAAAAAAATGTTTCCCCTAGAGATGCAGTTCAACACTTTAAATTTGCAGCTATGTTCAAACCATCTATTCATATGACTGTATTTATGAATATTATCTTGAATCAGAAATAGAAGCACCGGCCATCTAAATAGAAGCAGGATTATCACCCCTCCAAAATTCACATTTGAGAACGGTTTTGTAGATTTTCTTGATATTATAACTGTCAAACTAAGTCAGGAAAAAAGGGGGGGGGGGGATGTTGAATTAAGATGAACTTAATGGATAAATCTTTCTTTAGCACACTGAATGTCTACACCAAACTCCAAAAGTCAAACGAAATACAATGTTGTTATTCAATATCTTTCGAAAAACCAAGCAGCCTTGAGTTTATCTTGTTCTTAAAGAAAAAGGTAAATTTAGTTTTACCTAAATATGGCAGCTGAGCCAAGGCTCAATATCAGGGGCTGGCCTTAGGCCCATGGTTTCCTGCATCACTTAGGGTGATGTATACTGTCCTGGAGCAAAAATGATGCTCATATTAACCTCAAAACACCATGTTTGAAATTAATGCAAGGGTGAGTGGGGAAATAGAATTGATGAAAGAGCAGCTTCCAACAATAACTTTTTAGATATATTTTCATACTCTTCCAAGACAATGGCAGTTGAGATTACCTGTTTTGGTAGGCAGGAGGGACCTTTTGCTTTGAGTTGATCGACAAAACTTCTATATTTCTTCATTACTGTTTTGCAAGAGAGGAACCTTTTCTCTGCTTGACTCCAAGCCACTTATCCTAGTTTCCTCTCCCGTCTTCTGCTCTTTGGCCTTTCCCCACATCACACAATAAAATCCGACGACAATCAGAATTGCTCCAATCAGACTGCAGAAATTTTAAAATATGGTGGGACTGATAAGTAATTTGGTATTCCATTACAAATATTAATTAGAAACAAGGTAGGAACGATGATACTCAATTGCACGATCAGTCAAAAGGTAGCATACAGAAAAAAGACACAAGGAATGATATACTCCCCACCTTCCAAGATAGAAATTATCTCCTAAGAAGATAACACCTATGAAAACTGAAATGACAATCCCCACAGGCTTGAACATAGCAACAAAAAGGGGCCCCGTCTTGTGCAGGCACCATGCAGAAATGCCAACTTGGAATGCTGAACCAAACACTGCCTACACTTAAAATGAAAGTTACTTATGTTATATTTAAAAAACCAACTAGATTCTTCCAGCATAAGAAAAAAAAAATCATGCAGATTCAGTAGATAAATCATGATGGGAATTTTTATCTAATTACCGAATATAGAACAGCAATCAACCTCATATTAGGTTGTAGACTCCAAGAACTTAGGTCTCTTTCCACAACCAAAGAGACCACTGCAGATTGAATGGCCACAAAGAAGCAGTAGAAAAAGACTACAATCAACTCTGCTGGGTATTTCTTAAGCATCCATGCCTGAAACATAGAAAATGAAGCATTATAACTTGTTCTCATTTTCTAATGGTTTCGAAGTTTCTTGGGGCTTTTTGGGGACTTCACCTGCAAAATAAGCCATGTTGAAGCCAGCATAGCATCAGCTGCCAGGAGTAATCCTCCAATGACCCAGTTTGACATTTGCACAAGAAGTTTATGAGATGAGTTTGAATGTAAGGGTGTCATCAGCAGGGGAAGGCCCTTGTATAAAGTCACAATGAATGCCCCTGAAATTGAGATAATGGTTCCAATGATTTTAACTTGGCTATTGGAGCTTCTCCAATCTAGTTTCTCCATCCTGAAACAACCCAGTTGAATCAATAATAAGAAACACATATAAAAATAAATATCTTATTCCAAGCAGCATTCTCAGTCAACTAGTTTTTCAAAACTCTACTTTTCAGCCTTAAACTAAGCACATTTATACAAATTAGGTAAAGATGTGAAATAAAACTTTTTTGCCTAGTCTGGGAGGCTGGGTGGGGGGGGGGGGGGGGGGGGTGTGAGGAATAATGCCAAGACAACCAGAAAACGAAAAAGACGGATTGAGAGAAACCCACTCTGTTAACATTTTCTTTGCCCACAAGATTGAGCTACACAATTTCTAAAACTGGTTCTTTACTGGAGAACCTCTGAATATAGCATTATTTCATTGCCAGATTATAAAATATATATATATATATATATATATAAATACATATATATGTATATGTATATATTTTTAAAAAAAAATGTTACCTCAATCTCCATAACACATATTTCATTTAGCAGGGAACAAGGCAAAACAGATATCAAATTGCCATTGATATCATAAGAAACTTGGGTAAAGAGCCATTAACAAAATAAGCAAATTGTAATGACTCTCTCAGTCTCTCTACTGAATAGTCAAAGTAGACAAAGAGCTAGATACAGTATTCATGTTACTACCATCAATAACACAGTTACAATGGTCGGTAACAACTCCAAGACCAACCTAAGCATCTTGGGCCAAAAGAGAAATGTCACAATTAATCCCAAGGAATCCAAGAGGGAGACAGAAGGGTGGAGGTGAAGTCATGGGCTTTAGCTCAAAGTCTCAATTAGCACCTCCTCTCTTTGTTAGAGCAAGGTGGAGGGCAAAGTCATGGATTCAAGACCCACTAGTTTTATAACTTACCAATAAAAGAAAATGTTGTTTATATCTAGTTAGACTGTGGTCCTCTTTTTTGTGTATTAAAATTCTATCGAAACAAACAGGGAACAAAAATTCAGCAACCACATTTTATGTCATCAAAAAAAAAAAAAAATTATCACTTCATGGGAAAAATAAATTAAAAATTAAAAAAATTTCTCAAGCATCAACAAGCGGAATGGAAAAATTAAGACCAATAATTTTGTTAAACATGATGATTAAAAATTAAAAAAATTTCTCAAGCATCAACAAGCGGAATGGAAAATTAAGACCAATAATTTTGTTAAACATGATGATTAAAAATTAAAATCACCAGAAAGTTCATTACCACTCCAGACTTGTTATACTCAATCTAATAATTACAGGGTAAGTGAATATTGTACCATCAAGAATAGACCTACCATTTCAAATCAGACTTATTACTTATTAATCATTAGTCTCAATAATTATCTAAACTGATTCTCATCAGTAAACAATAGAAACGTATGTGGGGCATAATTCACAATAGAATGTGGTCAGAATTCAAAGTATGCAATAAGATTGACCTGAAAGTAACGGCCAGAATGAAGGTAAAAGCTGGGGTAAGGTTGAGAATGGCCGTTGCAAGCGTAGGAGAGCTATACAAAATCCCAGCATACCCTAAAGCCTGCACAATAAAACTGTGAAAAAAAAAATGCCAAAACCAATCAAACCCCAAATAACAAATCCACCCATTACATGTCATGGATTAAAAAACACAAAGCAACAGAAATTGAATCAAACAGAGACAAACCCACGAAGTAATTTTCACAGTGAAGCTGGAATTATAAGTAATAACTCACCCAATAAGGCCAAGCAAGAAGAACCCACAAAGAATGCAGAAAGAAAGCTGAGGACGCGGTGATTGTGATCTGCTAAGATTGAAAACAAAAGCAAGAATTGGTTTTTTTTAACATTCATATAAAGAAAAAGCTGTAGAGGGTGTTTCAGAGAGAGAGAGAGAGAACCTGTGGAAGAGAAGGGCAGAGGGGAGAAGGATGAGAGAGGCAAAGGCGTTGGAGTAGAAGATGAAGACCAAGTTGCTCATACCCTTAGACATGGCTTCTTTGCCAACTATCATTAGACCAACTTGGGCAAACTCTGCCATCACCATGCCCACAAATGGCAGAGCTACCTTTTCCATTTCCATTCCCATTTTGTGTGTCTCTGTGAGAGAGAGAGAGTTCAGAGACCAATGTCAAAGTCTCCAAACTCCTCACTTTTTTTTTTTTTTGATAATCTGCCAAACTCCTCACTTGTTTGTGTCATGTTCGCCCCCTTAACTTAAGCCTCCGTTGGTTGGCTCTTGGCTGCGCTCACCAATCTAACAAAATATTGTATAATAATAAACCGCCCAACGTCATCAATGATTGAGGCATCTTTTTTGGAATAATGAGATTGAGGGAGGCATTTGATAATTTATTACCAAAGGATAGGCAGAAATGTAACTTAGAAAATCAGGAAAATTTCAGTGTTGAGTCTCTTGCCTCAAGATTTATTGAATTTATTTTGTTCGTAATAAAAGTTAACAGTATTGTTAGTGAGGTTAACGTGTGAAGGTTTTTTATTCTATTTTGAGTTTAATGTAATTTTTTAACTTAAATTTATCTATTGTTAGTGAGGTTATATAGGAAGAGATTTAAAAAAAATTAAAATTTAGGATTTGAAATATAATAAACCGATGGATTTATTCGGCTAGATTTTAGGAAAAAATGTATCAAGAATGTGTGAGATACATTTAAATAACAATTGTGTTAATTTTTAGGAAAAAAAGTTTCTTTAGTAATTTTTTTTTAATTTTGTTGAATTACAATTTTAACTATATTTTTTATTTTTTAAGAATAAGGATTATTTAATTAGTTTAGGGATATTTTTGACATTTCGGAATGTAGGGAATTTAACCAAAAATTCCTAACCTGTGAGAAACAAAACAAATAGAGAAAACACACGTCAAAGAAAATAATCACACGCACAAGACAATATTTACGTGGTTCGGCAATTTGCCTACGTCCACGGAGTTGCAGGGATTTCACTATTATCAGGGAAAATACAATAGTGCACAAGAACACTCTCAAGAAACCCAAATCCCAATTACACCCTAGCACTCTCTCACATAAAAAATAAGAATAGAAGCTGACTGCCTCTCTTTTCTCTATTTTCTCTCATGCGGCTTGCTCACTAGGTTAATTGGAATTTGTCTTGAATCTCTCACAGCTACACTACAAATATAATATATATATATATATATATATATATGTCAAAGTCGGCTAAAGTTGTGGGTTACTATTCCAAATAGGAGTTGGTCAAATAGTGACCGACTTAGGCAATGAGGATGTGGGCTTGTGGCAATTCAAGCCACACACGGCCCACTCCAACAAATCTCCACCTTGGCTTGAATTGATCAAGCTACACGAGCAAACTCCTCCATCAGCTCCACCTTAGCCCTTAAGGGCTCACAAGCTGCAAACATTAGCCACAATCCTCCATAATACAGTCCTTCATCCCTGCAACTCATCCTCCTGTCCTCAAGCTAGAAGACCAATTGAAGCTGCGCACAGCTTCAACTTCTCAATAGTGACACCCTTAGTCAACATGTCTGCCGGATTCTTAGATCCACAAATCTTCTCAAGCATTACCAGCTTATCTTCAACAAGGTAACGGATAAAGTGGTATTTTGTCTGTATGTGCTTCGACTTTGAATGAAAAGCCGAATTCTTGGCAAGAAAGATTGCACTCTGACTGTCACTGTGTAGAATGCCCATCTCCTGCTTCTTACCCAATTCATCTAAGAAACCATGTAGCCAAATCATCTCCTTTCCAGCTTCAGTTGCTGCAACATACTCAGCTTCTGTACTAGACAAAGTAACAATCTTCTGTAGATTTGAAGCCCATGATATAGCTGTACCACCCAGAGTAAAAACAAACCCAGTAGTACTCTTTCTACTATCAATATCACCAGCAAAATCAGCATCTACATAACCCTGCAGTTTCAAACTTGCACCTGTGAAGCAAAGACATGTATCTGATGAACCCTTCAGATATCTCAGAATCCACTTGACTGCCTCCCAATGCTGCTTTCCAGGCCTACTCATGAATCTGCTCACAACTCCCACTGCATGTGCAATGTCTGGCCTTGTACATACCATAGCATACATCAAGCTGCCAATAGCTGAGGCATAGGGCACCTTGCTCATATGATCCCTTTCTACTTCTGTCTTCGGTGACTGTTCTTTGCTTAGTTTGAAATGACTACCCAAGGGTGTGCTCACTGGTTTAGCTTCATTCATGTTGAACCTGCTGAGAACTTTCTTCACATACTCTGACTGTGAAAGCTTCAATGTACCATTAGCCTTGTCTCTAATGATTCTCATACCAAGGATTTGCTTTGCAGCTCCCAAATCCTTCATTGCAAACTGTTTGGACAATTGCTTCTTCAGATTATTAATCTCCTCAATGCTAGACCCTGCAATAAGCATATCATCCACATACAACAGTAATATGATGTAAGAATTGTCAAAAAACTTAACATAGCAACAGTGATCAGCTTCACATCTCTTGAACCCAATTCTATGCATAAAACTGTCAAATTTCTTGTACCACTGTCTTGGAGCTTGTTTTAGGCCATACAAGCTCTTTTTCAGTTTGCAGACTAAATTCTCTTGTCCTTGAGCAATGAACCCTTCTGGCTGAATCATGTAAAGGTCTTCCTCCAAGTCACCATGAAGGAATGCTGTCTTCACATCTAACTGCTCAAGATGTAGGTTTTCTGCAGCCACCATTCCCAGTACTAGTCTGATTGTTGACATCTTCACAACTGGAGAAAATATTTCTGTGTAGTCAATGCCTTCCTTCTGCTGGAACCCTTTAACAACTAATCTGGCCTTGTAACGTTTGCTACCATCATGCTCAATTTTTATTCTGTATACCCACTTGTTGTGCAAAGCCTTCTTTCCTACTGGCAATTCAGTCAGTTCCCATGTCTGATTCCTCAACAAGGAATCCATCTCATCCTTCATGGCTAACTCCCACTTGCTTGAATTTTCATCTTGCAAGGCTTCATCATAGCACTCTGGCTCACCACCATCAGTCAACAGGAGATAATTTAAAGTGGGTGAATAACGCTGTGGAGGTCTAATGTTCCTGGAAGATCTGCGGACTTCAGCTACAGGTGTACTCAGATCTACCTGTGAATTTACATTCTCCTTATCTTCTTCACCCCTTTTCTGGACAGTACCTTCAGTCAATTCATCTAAGTTGACAAACTCAGATTTCTTTTGATCTATCCCTGTAACATCTGACACTACAGTTGACTTGTCCTTGTACATAACCTGTTCATTAAATATCACATTTCTACTTTTGATGATTTTCCTGTTTTGTTCATCCCAAAACCTATAGCCAAATTTCTCATCACCATAGCCAATGAAAAAACATATTTTAGACTTTGCATCAAGTTTACTACGAGCATCAGAATCAATATGAACATAAGAAACACAACCAAAAACTTTTAAGTGTGAAAACTTTACCTCTTTACCGCTCCAAACCTCCTCAGGAAGTCTGAACTCCATGGGAACTGAAGGTCCTCGGTTTATCAGGTAAGCTGCAGTGCTAACAGCATCAGCCCAAAAAGTTTTTGGTAGTCCAGCATGCAACCTCATACTCCTAGCACGCTCATTGAGAGTTCTATTCATGCGCTCAGCCACACCATTCTGCTGTGGTGTCCCAGGAATGGTCTTCTCCATCCTAATTCCCTGTGCAGCACAATACTCACTAAACCCTCCATCTATGTACTCTCCTCCATTATCTGACCTCAAACATTTTACTTTTAAACCTGTTTCTGTCTCAACCATGGCTTTCCACTTCTTAAAGGTTTCAAATACATCAGATTTATTTTTCAGAAAATAAACCCATACCTTTCTGCTTGAGTCATCAATAAAAGTGATGTAGTACCTTGAACCTCCAAGGGATGCAACCGGAGAAGGCCCCCACAAATCAGTGTGTACTAACTCCAATTTTTCAGTCTTCGGTGTCCTGCCAGTTTTCAAGAAACTCACCTTTTTCTGCTTTCCTAAGATGCAACTTTCACACATGTCAAAATCAATGGACTTCAATTCTGGTAATTTTCCTTTTGACAGCAGCATCTTCATCCCTTTCTCACTCATGTGACCAAGTCTTCGGTGCCATAGACTTGTATCAGTACTTGCATCAGCAACTGCAATTGTGTCTCTTGGACTTGAGGTCATGTACAGAGTACCAGTCTTCTTTCCACGAGCCAATACCCTAGCTCCCTTTGTAACCTTCCAAGTACCACCAACAAATAGTATTGCATGTCCTTCATCATCAAGTTGTCCAACAGAAATCAGATTCCTCCTCAGGTCAGGAATATGTCGAATCTTCTCCAGTAACCAAACAGACCCATTGGGCAACAATATTCGAACATCTCCCATACCCACAACATCCAAGGCTGAACCATCAGCCAAATACACCTTACCAAAATCACCTGCAACATAATTCTGTATGATTTCTCGGTGTGGAGTGGTATGAAACGAAGCTCCTGAATCCAAAACCCAATCATCAAGTGGACTGTCTACTGCAAGAAGTAATGCATCCTGTACCTCTTCTGTTACAGCATTAGCAGAATCATCTTCATTCTTCTTCTTAGGACTTTTGCATTGATTCCTAAAGTGACCTGTTTTCCCACAATTCCAGCATTGTACTTGTTGGCCTGATCTAGATTTACTTCTGTTCCGATTAGAATTTCTGGATTTTGATCTGCCCCGATTTGAATTTCTGTTATTACCTCTGCCTCTTGTCTCAAGGTTTAGGGCAGAACCAGATCCTGAGGATTCACCTGCATCTCTTCTGCGAATCTCCTCAGCCAGAATTAAATCTCGTATATCATTGTACTTGAGTTTTTCCTTTCCTGTAGAATTGCTTACTGCCATCCTCATTGCCTCCCAACTGTTTGGCAAAGAAGCCAAGACGATCAGAGCACGAATCTCATCATCAAAATCAATTTCTACAGACGACAATTGATTTGTGATAGTATTAAATTCATTCAGATGTTGTGCTACTGATGCATTCTCTGCCATCTTCAGATTGAACAGTTTCTTCATCAAGTGCACCTTATTGTTTGCTGACGGCTTTTCATACATACCAGACAAAGCCTTCATCAAATCTGCTGTGGTCTTCTCCTTTACAACATTGTGTGCAACAGACCTAGATAGAGTTAACCTGATAACTCCCAATACCTGTCTGTCAAGAAGAGCCCATTCATCAGCCTTCATAGCCTCAGGTTTTGTCCCCAAAAGAGGCAGATGCAATTTCCTCCCATAGAGATAATCTTCAATCTGCATCCTCCAATACGCGAAGTCTGTGCCATCAAACTTTTCTATTCCAGACGCCTTTCCTGCTTCCTCTGCCATTGCTCCCACTCAAACCTAACCCTAGGCTCTGATACCAGTTGTAAGGAATTTAACCAAAAATTCCTAACCTGTGAGAAACAAAACAAATAGAGAAAACACACGTCAAAGAAAATAATCACACGCACAAGACAATATTTACGTGGTTCGGCAATTTGCCTACGTCCACGGAGTTGCAGGGATTTCACTATTATCAGGGAAAATACAATAGTGCACAAGAACACTCTCAAGAAACCCAAATCCCAATTACACCCTAGCACTCTCTCACATAAAAAAATAAGAATAGAAGCTGACTGCCTCTCTTTTCTCTATTTTCTCTCATGCGGCTTGCTCACTAGGTTAATTGGAATTTGTCTTGAATCTCTCACAGCTACACTACAAATATAATATATATATATATATATGTCAAAGTCGGCTAAAGTTGTGGGTTACTATTCCAAATAGGAGTTGGTCAAATAGTGACCGACTTAGGCAATGAGGATGTGGGCTTGTGGCAATTCAAGCCACACACGGCCCACTCCAACACGGAAGGCATAACTAACTTTCTAAATCTTTTTTTTTTTTTTTGGAGAGAGAGAGACTTTCTAAATCCTCTTAATATATAGAGAAGAGATAATTATAGGTTTACATTGTACTAATTATAAAAATTATACCTATCAAAAAAAAATTATAAAAATTATATATTATAGACTAAATAAATGTGTAAAATAATTCATAAAAAAATGTAAAATAAGTCTATAATGTAAATTTTACCTTGCTAGTACAATACAAATTAAATTTTTTTTAAGTATATAGTTACGTCTAAAATGCAAACATTCTTTTTTATATAGGAATAAATACAATTTCTTAGATATAGGATATTAGATTTTTCTATAATTTGTTGATTGTTGATCGTGTTTGACAATAGTTATTAGTATCTCAGCCGAAAAGACAATAGTTATTAGTAGGATTTTTAGAAAGAAAGAAAAAAAAAAATGATACCGGCTCCATCATTGGAACTTGTGGTTATTGAACCGACCGTGAATAGATATAATATTAATTGTGAAAAAAAATATTAAGACCCTTACATAATTAACCTTTCATAAATAAGAAATTAATCAGTTAATCACAATAATTTAATATTAATCTTGCATATTAACTTAAATAACTACTCCCTCCGTCCCACTTTGTTTGTCCTCCATTCCATTTTGGGATGTCCCAAAATATTGTCCTGTTTCTAAAAATAAAAGTTATTAATTTACTAATGTTCCTATTATATCCCTATTAATTTACTAATTCAATTTTCTGATAAATTTATTTAAGGATAGTTTTGGAAACTTATACATTTTTAAAAGGTAGACAAAATAATAAATGATGTTCCCTTAAAAAGTTTGACTTTTCAAACAGGACAAACAAAGTGGGACGGAGGGAGTACAATTTATTGTTTATACACTAAACTAAATCAATCAAAGCAATAAAGATAGTCGCACAATGTTTATCAAAAAAAAAAAAGATAGTCGCACAATGATTTGGTTATGAAGTGATAATAAAAAAGAATGAAAATCTTTTCAATGAAATAACCACTATTTGTTGTATTCGGATACAAATAGTCCCAAAGAAAAATCACTGAATAAAAGGAACAATTAGATAATATCAATGACTCACAAAATCTTTATAACCTAAATTATCAGAGCAACCTTTACAAACGCTCCACTTACCTTCCTAAAGGGAGAGATTGTTAGGATTAGCGTTGGCAAGTTCCATAACTTTTATAATTGTTCAATAGGTAATCATCATAAAGAGTAAGATCAAGTGTTCAAGAACTAACTCAAGAGAAGGAAGTTTCTGTACTCCTGACTCACCTTTGATCGAATCTCGATCAACTAAAGTAGACCTCTCGACAAATGGGATTCTTTAATTACGATTTCATTAAGGAAAATGCTAACAAATGCTCTTAGGATAATGGTTAATAAGTCATTTAAAAAAAGTTTTTATGGGGGAAAAAATTAATGTTTTAACTGCTTTTTCGATTTTCCATAAAAGTAGTGTCAAAAATTTCCTAAAATGGATTATTAACCATTTTTTTTAAAGATATTTGTTAGCATGACCCTTTGATTAATAAGGTTAACTGATGACTTGGAAAATGTGCCTTACATGCAAGACCATATAAGAACACATAATGGTCAACCAAACGGAGCTCTAAATAGGTGTAGAAGTACTTATGCCATGTGCTATTAAAGAAAAAACCTAAACTTAGTTTCAGCAACCATTAAGTACCAAAAGTGAATCTAAAGATGGAGTTTTTGATTGGTGATCAAGGTTGAAGCCATAAAGCATGCCAATACATGTTTGTTGTGGAGGTCAAATCTTCAAGATAGGTCATTTGAGTCATGGATGCAGTTCATGAAAAAATTCATAGTAGAAGAGTCCAAGCAGCTTGGAGCTGACCATTGGGTCACATCAGTAAGGTTTCTACATGCTAGAGTATATGATAAAGAGTTTATTTTAGTTTGTGAACTGTAATTCTATTATTGAATTTCTTCTTAGGGTTTAGGAAACCTCGGAGTGGTTTTTTCCTTTGAATGCATTTTTAGATTTTGTAACTCGTCACCATATGTTTGTGTTCTTTTACTTTATTTTTATTGCTTTTCATATGGTGATTGTTAATCTATGGTGATTAACTCGTGCTAATCAATACTTGATAATTGGTTAATTTAATAAGTTGTTTATTTTGCTATAAAATCAACTAAGGAGTCTAAATCATCTTTTGAATAAATCAATTTTATGATTCATATTAAATATTAAAGATTTGAAGATACATCAAAATCATGTTATCTAAAATTTTAAATGACGTGATACTCTATATATTGTCAAATTAAAAAAGAAAAAAATAAATCATTACAGTAAAATGGATACTCTCTATTTCAAATGATATGGAGGGAATCCTGTTTTGTGACCCCCATCAACTTTAATGAAGCAACATTCTATCATAATTTCTCCTTTAGAGAAATACATGCCGGTATTTATGGAACAATTATCTTCTACTTTACCCAATAAATGTTATTTTAACAAATATGTATCTTCCTAAACTGATGCTGCCAACAAAAAAAATGATGTATTTAGTTTCTAACACAGCAAGGCTTTAATCTAACTTCACATTTTTTGCAAGGTTTCTACACTTCAGTGCCATTGTTCTGCAAAAGAGGGGCATTAGGAGAGGATGACTCATAGCTACTAGTAATTGGATGGTGTTCAATCACCACCTCTTCTTGGGCTTGCCCCCATAGCACGGCATAAAACCCAAGTACTATAATAGCCGCTCCAACCACACTGCACATCATTTAGTTGAACAATAATATATCAAATTCCATGTTTTGGAAAAACAGAAATGGTGAATGAAGTAGATATATCAACTCTGTATCTATGATGGTATTGCATTTTTCATCAAGACCTTTGCGACTTACTTTTCTTCATATAGTTTCTTTTTCGCAAAATAGTTTGCTAGTAACACACACTTTGTCACAGCTGTTCTACTTTACAGACTGTGAATGGTGGGAAAAAAAAGCAGTGACTAACAATCGATCACAGTCTATCACATAGGACAGTTGTGGTGAAATTTATGAAAGTGCGTAGTACCATTATTGAAAAATTTTACACCCTTCTTATTTTTGTGTTGCAGTGGGGCCAATTGAAATTTCCATGTGAGAGGGGTGTGAATTCTTCGTCAATGAAGAATTCGGTGGTTGTAAACTTGTAGAGAACTCTTTTTTCTTTGAAGTTGACTTTATATCAATCCAGAATGACATGCTTGAAAGCAACTCAATTACTTTACACCTCTTAATATTTTCTTTTTATGATCGGCGAGGAATCAGTTTTAGCTAGCTTATACGTTTAACTAGCCTAAATATTCTTAGTTTATTATCCAAATGTCCAAAATTCTGGTCATACTTTAAGCATACATCTATTATCTATATTAAGAATTATACCTTCCAAGATAAAGAGTATCCCCAAGGTAAGTAACCCCCATCACAACTGCAATGACTATACCAAGTGGCTTAAACATGGCAACATAGACAGGACCCTTCTTGTGACATGCCCATAGATGAACACTGGTTCGAATTGTAATTGCAAAAAATGCCTGGAGATTAAGCCATATGGCAATTGGTAAGTCATTAGCTATAAGCTGCAATGATGGACAGGATTGCAACAACAACAACAACAACAACAAAAGCTTAGTGTCAAAATTAACAGGGTCTAATTTTTGCTTACCGAGTACACTACAGCTATCAATTCCATATCAAAGTTCAATTTCCAAGCATTTGGATCATTCTCTAAAATAAGAGAGATGATGGCAGAAAGGATGGTCACAAAGGTACAACGAATGAGTGAAAACATAAGCTCTGCAGGGTAGTCCCTAACAACCCATGTCTAGAAAAGAACCAAAAAAAAAAACCAGTTAATATCTTGAGATATAGTATACAATGCTGTTAAAAAGGCATATGGTATTTCTTTTGGTATGGATTTGTTTGTGTATGTTTTACTTTTACCTGTACAATATATGTCACTGCAAGCAAAAAGTAAGCAGATGCAGAGCAAAAACCCCCTAGGATCCAGTTTGAGTGGAGGGGGGAAAGAAGCTCACCACTGACCACTTTCTCAGGTAATGAAGCAATTGAAATTGGTAGGCCTTTGTAGAGAGTGACAATTAAAGCTCCTGTGATTGATACAATGGTACCAATACTCCTGGCCCGACTACCTCTAAGTCTTAAGTCTAGTTTTTCAAACCTATAACACCCATTTGATTTAAGGCTTATCAATTGCCATATATAAACAGAAACAAAACCAAAACAAGAATTCCAGAGCTGAAGGCAAGGGAATTAAGAAGTGCACCTGCAGATGACGGCAAGAACAAAAGTAAAAGCTGGGAGTAAATCAGACATAACTGAGGACATAGTGGGAGAGCTATAACCTATCCCAAAAGCTTTAAGCATCTGTACAGTAGAACTGCAACCATTCTCCTCGTCATACATCAAAATTAAAATTTTGAAAAACACAAATAACCAGTTCACTATTCCCACAAAGACAGACGACGACAACAACAACAACAACAACAACAACCAAGCTTTAGTCCTTTTATCATTTTAGGGTCAGTTATGAATTCTCAACAAACTAGTTAGGGTGTGTCACATGTATTCTTTTCCCTCATTTTATTCAACTAAAATCATATTCTTTGTTAATTTCTTACTTGACATAAATACTAATACTTAAGTTGAAAGAAAAAATGGCTACCTTAACAAGGCAACAAGAAACACTCCACCGACTATGCCCCATGTGAGTGGAGGGAGAGACTTTTTTCTGTCAGTGAACAAAATTATAGTAAGTACCTTAAGAGAGACAAAACCAGGGCTAATTGTTGGAAGAGAGTTGAAACTTGAAACAGTTAAGTTCACCTGTAAAAGATGAGGCAAGATAAGAGAAGAAAAAAGATAGCTATGGAATTAGAATATGTAACAAAGATGAAATCACTCATCCCTCCAGTCATAGCAGCTTTGCTAATAGTGTTTAAGCCCACATCCAAGCACTCCACAGTGACCATGATCAGTGTCACGCCCTTACCCTGGAACATCCTGCTTAATCTTGAGGTGCTATAACTTGAAGGAAGGGAAATCTGAATCACATCAGCTAAAGCCTAAAACTCAATTCAGTAATGGGAGGAAGAGGAAGGCATAAAACTTATGGTTCTCTACTTCCTTTTAAGTCTCACGTTGTATACTGACATGCATTTTTTTTTTTCTTTGATAACATGCTTTATTGATGAATGAAAACAAATATTGATAGCAAGATACTGACTATCCTATTCCTAAGCCTAGTTTGGGTAATGGCAAATTAACAATCCTAAAGATAAAAGTGGGGAGAGTGGAGACTACGGAGTGTGGGATAGTCTTAACTTTAATCCATCTCCATATCCATTCTATCGGAACATAACATCAATCACCATTTCCACTTGTCCCAACACGTTACCTAAAAAAATTCAGACAATTTCAAGAATAAATTCTTACTTAGTTTATGAACAGTTTGTATAATGTTTAACTCTTTTTTTAAGGTACAGTTACATTTTTAAAGCCTAATAAATTAATGAAAATAAACTCCCCAAACAAGGATAAAGGTTTTTTTTTTTTTTTTTCAAGTTGTTAAAGATGTCACGCAAAATCCAACTATATTCTGTCGTGGAGTGTGCATGGGTTGGAATGGGTCGGGTTGAGAGGATTTTTTGACCCAACCTAACATGGTGGGTAAAAAAAAATTCAATCTAACCCAACCCATAACATAAGCCCAACCCAACCCACATGGGTTGGGTTGAATCCATGGGTTAAACAAATTTTTTTATTATTATTATTAAATTGAGTAAAAAAAATATAAATATAAATATATTAAAAAAAATCTAAAGATTAGTATCAATGTAACAGGCAAACAACACTAATAACTAAACAACAATAATAATTTACTAGGGTTTATGTGAACTAATTGCTTTTATATAAGATAGGAAAAGCTGGTTATTTTAAAAATTTTATTAATTATATAATATTATATATATATATATATATTTATATATTAAATATATGGGTGGGTCGGGTTGGGTTTGGTGGGTTTGAAATTTTATAACCCAAGCCAACCCACCAAGGCCTAAAAACCAACCCAACCCGACAGGTGGGTCGGGTCGGGTTGGTTTTGGCGGCTTAGCGGGTTGGCTACACACCCCTAGACGTAAGTGTTGAGTTAAACCATGTAATTTATGCATCCTCTCTCTCTCTCATGCATTCTAACAATAATCATCCATTAATAAAAATATATATTAGTTAGATTATATTACACATGATTTTAACCCTTTTGTTTTTTTTCTTGTTAAATAACCTTTTGTTACGATACTTTGAATTATTACATTACACTATGAATTTTTATAATATTAAATTTTGAATTATATTTTCTCGAAACTTTTGGTAGAAGAAAGGACACGTAGATATAGTTCGTCACTTCGTTGTATTTTAAGTTTTTCAATTAAATTCAATCATCATCAATTGATCATATAATTGTAATAGTTAATGTAATAGAAATAGTATTATCTTTTCAACTGTAATTAATTAACTTCAAGGAATAGGATGGAAGGGTTAATATAAACTCAAAATATCTGTGATATTCTCTGGACAGCCATCATAAAGACTGTCGGACCCATCTTTATCTTATCTCCTTTGTAGTGACATTGATGCTCGTACCATTAGGTGGTTATTCTATACTTATACATTGCAGATATTTCTTGGAGGATAGGGACAATTATTTGAGAAATCTCCATTAAATCTCAGCGGAGTCTTGATTCTTGTAACATTGTAAGTTTTGTAATTAACGTTATTCTATTTCATCATCTTCGTACCGTGTAGAATGTGATAGGGGTACCCTTTTTCACCAATCGATTGCGAAAAATTAAAACAAAAGGAAAAAAGTGTTATGTGATGTCCTTGATGGATGGTATCATTGACTGGAAGTGGGGAGTGGGGACCTAAAAAGGAAGAAAACTTACATGCAACAAGAAAAGCAACTGTTAAGGTAGTCCTGGAGCACTGTTTTGGGCCCTCACAAAAGGGATTAGCTCCACACATTTGTTCAACCATGAGGCCCACACTGTTTGTGTAAATTTTTCCCCAACAATAATGGCACAAATGGGACCGAGAAGAATCACGCCAACAAAAAATATAATCTCTAAAAGATTAAAATTTTCTATTCCGTACTGCAATCTCTTTGCCAATTTCCATTTCAGAAGACTATTTTATTTGAAATTTAAAATCATGTAGAAGGTTTTTTTTTTTTTTTTTTTGGACAGAAATCATGTAGGAGTTGAAGATGAATAACATATGCTAAATTTGTTTGTGACATTCATAATCGATAATGTTTGGAATAGTTTATCTAGCATTTTGTTAAAAATATTGTAGATAAAAAGTAAAAGTTAAATAAAATATGTGGAAGCCAGTTAATCAGGAGGTACTGTTAAGACTGTACTAACTAGGCCTATAGCCCAATCTGAGAACATTAGCTAATCTGAGGATGTCCAGATAAGATTATAAGGGGAAAAGGAATAAAGAGAAAAGTAGAGATAATATGAGATAAGTCCAACGAATGTCCGAGGAGAAAAGTTATCTCGGCAACAAGAGTCCGAGGTCAGTAAGAGTGTCGTATCATCACAAACTTTCTTTGAATTTACATCACAACTAAGAGTTGGACGTTAGACAAGGGGTAAGAAAGGAGAAGGCTAATAAATATCTTCAAAAAGCTGCTACCTCCGCATTAAATGCTTCTCAACTAACTCTCTGGCTGCATTAATGTGGAGGTGATGCCTGAACAGTGGTCAAGCAGCCTTACAGCTACTAATTGATGGTTCTGGGAGGTGTTAGATGGGACAGGAAAAAGTTTCCAGAATCTAACCTACACGTGTATGGTAGGGATGATACTAAGATTGTAGTATATAGCATGGGAAGATGTACTAAAAAAGGGATCGGAGAAGAAATCAAGCAATTTTGAGGATAAGACTGTGAACTCTTGTAACTTTGTTGATCAACAAGACAATATAATATAAGCTCTTCAGGCCACTCCGATGAAAAACTTTCTCATCTTACTTGTATTTAATAGCCTTAAATTAGCAAATTTTATCATTTTTCTTCTGGAGTAGATCTAGTTTTTCATCCACACTCTACAAATTTATTGTTTGGGCTTCTTGAGCTAAAACCCAATCCTATATTGGGTCCAATCCAATTTCAGTCCTTACAAAATAAATAGGTGATTCACATGCGATCCAAAAATAGTAGGAGAAATAAATAAAAATTAAATAAAATAAGTAAATGATCATTTGGAACTCACAAATAGTATAAAATAAAATAAACAATAAGCTGGTTTATAAGTATATCCCAATCGAGCAAAATATCATATGATACTTTAGGTTCAACTTAGTGCTTATATCTTCATGTTTGCCTGGAATCAGTTTATAAGTTCAGGATTTAGCTTTTAGATTTTATGTATAACTTTTTAAAACTTTAATTTTTTCTACTTTTTACTTTTATTTATTATTTATACCAAAGTATAGATATACTTTAGCACACTTTAAACAAAAGATTTTTAGTAAAAAACTAGATAAGCAGTTCTCAAGCTAATTATATGTTTGGCATCTAATACCTCACTTTTAGTTCCAAATGGCAAAAAATTATTGATGCTAGTTGTAATTCCCTTTTTCTTCATTCTTAGATAATCATTTGTTTTCCCACTAAGGAAGGTGAAATATGGCAATACTAGCTTTTCGAATGTAATAATAATAACCATAACTTGTGTTAAACCAGAACCAGTGAACAAAAGGATAGCTAGAATAGCAGATTCTGAGTCATATTCTCCTTTCCTTCATCGTACTCTCCAATCTTTTGGAGCTTCATATTGGAGAGTATATTACATTAATTAATAAATAACTTGCTAGTGGAATGACTACTTTACCCATGATTTAATTAGTTGTTTAGTTAGAAAAAAAAAAAAAAAAAATTGGGACAATTGGTCTTTTTAAATTCTATCCTTTGTTGACACTTTATAATGAATTATTGATTCAAGTAAAGCGAATTGGAATGATGGTGTAGCTTGTAGGTTGCGCATGCGTTGGTATTTTGGAGGCAAGTGTTCTCATGCTCTTTTTCTTGAGGTGATATCTCACGTAATGATGTAACATATGACCTACTTACATTATATGTGAATCGATATATATATATATATATATTTTTTAATGTGAATATATACATATAGGAATAGTATATGTTCTTTTTTTTTTCTTTTCTTTTTTAATTATTCGTAGATAGGAGATGTAATATTTAAAATGTTTCTATTAGAAACACTAAAAAAAAATATATCAATTGAGTTATAAAGGTCAAGCCCATATAAAAGCTATTTTTATATAATAATAATTATAATAATACTTTTTTGTCTAAACACGTTCTTGGAGACTCATTGTTTTGTTTAAAAAAAATAAATAAATAAAGTACATATTATTAAATTCTATCTCTACTTTAGGAGATAGAAATTGAAAAAAAAATGTAATTATAATTTTGTAATTGTCAAAATAATGATGTTTTATAATTATAAAAATAGATCTCACTTTTCAAAAAATTAAAAAAAAAAAAAAAGGGTAAACTACATATTTGGTCCCTATCCTTTACATCATATTTCAATTTAGTCCCTAACTTTTTAATTGTGTCAATTTGGTCTTTAACCTTTCAATATTTTGTCAATTTAGTATTTGTTATTATCTCTTGGATGAAAATTGCTGACGTGACAAACAAAAAAAAAAAAAATTTATTGCCACATTGACTACTACCAAGACAAACATGTCAGCATAATCTAAAATAATCTTAAAAAAAAAAAAAAAAACAATGAGTAATATTTGGGACCAAAATCCCTAACTCACAAAGGTGTTTGGTATATGCACTTAAAAACATGTGTTTTGTTGTTTAAAAACATGTGTGAAAATACGTGTGGATAAAAAACATGTTGGTCTTTAACCTTTCAATATTGTGTCAATTTAGTATTTGTTATTATCTCTTGGATGAAAATTGCTGACGTGACAAACAAAAAAAAAAAAATTTATTGCCACATTAACTGCTACCAAGACAAACATGTCAGCATAATCTAAAATAATCTAAAAAATAAAAAAAATAAAAAAACAATGAGTAATATTTGGGATCAAAATCCCTAACTCACAAAGGTGTTTGGTACATACACTTAAAAATATGTGTTTTGTTGTTTGAAAACATGTGTGGAAATATGTATGGATAAAAAAGTGTGTGTGAAAATACATGTAATGTTGTTTAAAAACTGAAATTTGTTATTTGAAATGGTATACCAAACACTCCCGGAATTTGTTAGACACCTTGGGGATTGAAATCCCTAGTCCCACTAAGAGCACGAAGAGGTAGGTAGTCTCACACTAACAGTGACCCACTTAGTTTACAGCGGGCTAGTGGCGAACTTAGCATCAACGGTGAGAAGATTGAGAGGTGGAGGTCGATGAGTTTTGAGAAGATTTTGTAAACTCTCGTATGATGGGTGCAGACTTCTTTTACAACGAGTGAAGTTCGTTAATAGTTTGAGTCTTAACGGGAGGCACATTGTCATCGACTCATTGTTCCAAACTTAAAATATTTTATTTGCTCAAAAAAAAAAAAAAACTTGAAATATTTATGTTATTCTTGTCAAGATATTTAACTGAATCTCTTGACAAAAGAATAACAAAAATATTGTGGGATTTGCTAGAAGTGTTAAGTTAGTTTCAGTATTTATATTTTTTTCAATTTGATTTCTATCAGGTCTTTCACTTAGGAGTGTAGTGGGCAACTAATTAAGTCTTTGTTTTATCTTTTAGATGTTGTGGAGTCCTTTTGATTTTTATCTAGAAATTAGAAAAAGTTTTGGTTGTCAAAAATACTGAAGCTCTGTTATGGTTCAGGGTCAAAGAAACAAAAAGGCCCAAAAAAAAAAAAAAAACATAAGTCAGAGAGAGAGGTTTCATCAAAGATTGTGAGCATGAAATGAAAATGGAGAAAGAAAATAAAAATGCTACTGATATATGAAACAGAAATATGAATAGATCTAGTGACCATCAACGAGTAGTGGCTTGAGCCTTGAGTCTTTAGAGAGAGAGAGAGGTTTCCCCAAATTTTCAACGTGTAATTTTTTTAATATTTAATGAAGCCCAGGTGGCAGGTTATGTGGCAAAAAAAAAATTTTAATAAGACCATATCATATTTTTTTCATCCACCATTTAACGACTCGGACCTTTTTGAAATAATATTAAAAGGTTAGAGACTATATTAATACATTCCAAAAGTTAGGAACCAAATTGATAAACAACATAAAAATTAAAGTCCAAATATGTAGTTTACCAAAAAAGAAAATATCATTAATACCATCAAATATCAAATATTATTAAGTCATATGCTTCCTTTTTTTTTCCCTTTATTTTAAAATTTTATCACATTCTATTATTATTTTGTCAACTATAATAAATTTAATAGTTTTTTTTTTTTGGCGTTGTGCACCATATGACAATGTGCATTTCATGCACACCAAGCTGGCATGAAACAAAATTTGGATTTTTGAGTTTGTGAAATATGCTTATATATCAATCACTATGGCATAGATTTTTAAAATTCTTAAATACATATAGTTTGTTCAAATCACACTCTTGTTGTCTTTCAGTTTTTTCTATAAATAAAATGCTAAAGATTACAAATTTTTGCTAGAAAAACTATTTAAATATTGGAGAAAACTAATAACAAGTGCAACACAAATCAACATCTTTCCTTACTCCAAAGGTTAAACATGCAATTTAGTAAGTACACACTTACAGAAATCAATATTTGGCATAAATTCTATATACTTAGAGAGCAATTTGTGAAACGAAAAGCAGAGAAATAAATAAGAGAATAAGATTAGAGAGACGAAGAGAAAGGTATTAGAGATGAAAACTGAATATCATCTACAAATCAAAATCTAAACATTCGAAATACATTAAGACTAATATGGAGTATACCAATCCGAACGCAAAAATACAAAATATTGGCATTAATCTCAAAATAATACTAACAATCATTTTTAAGCAATTTAAAAAAATCAATAGTCGGTATAAATTATATATATAAAGACAATAATCTGTAAAATGAAATGAAATAATAAAAAATCAGAGAATAAGAGGAGATAGTGTAAATTAAAAACATAAATGTAAAGCTGAAACCTAACACAATTTTTGAGCTAGCTGCTAAAGAGTGACAAAGAGAGAACATATTTAAATATGAAAATATGAAGAAAGGAAAAAACTTATTACCAATAAAGTGGGGGTGAGGAAGGTGATGAGAAGGTTGGGAGGAGGAATAGACATTGTATGTTTAAGTAATTGAAACAAATGTAATTATAAGTTTGTAATTGTCAAAATAATGATATTTTATAATTATAAAAATAAGCCTCACTCTTCTAAAAAAAAGTATCATTAATACCCAAAATAAATATAAAGAATATATATAAGCATTAGGAAATTTCCATATACATTTTCATAAAAAAAAAAAAAAAATTCTTTTTTTTCCTAATTATTATACGTTTAATTATGGACCCAAAATAAAAAATATTAACTCTTTTGCTATAGGTGTATAGGTTTAAATTAGATGTAGGGTATATTACAAAGTTAGTCTCTATCCTTTATATCATTTATCAATTTGATTTCCAACATTTCAATTGTCTTAATTTAGTCCTTAACATTTTTAGTACCATATCAATTTGGTTCCTACTATTATTCTTTAGATGGAAAAAAATCTGATGTATCATATTGAAAATAAAAAATTATTTTTAATGCTATGTCAGATAAAAAAAAAAAAAAAAAACCCTAAAATTCACATTCACATGCGAGACGGACATCATTACTTCATAAACTTAATAGAACAAACCTGTATTTCACCCAGTGACCCATCTTTCTTTTTCCAAGAGTGTAAAACCAAAGTTGCTGCTGGAATTCTTAACTCACCTCTAGTTTGTGCCTTTTTTTACCGAATAAAACTTAGAAATTGAATGCATTCGGACTTATATAGGAAGACTAAAATGATTGAATTCTATGCTAATTTATTGCAGTGATTCCCAATATGCGTATGGAAATGTCATGAACAATTGGATGCTCAGGAAACATCTCATATAATGTGAAAAAAGTATGACTGGGCATTCCAAATGAAGAAAAATAATAGAGGGGTGACAATAATAAAGAAAAAAGTCTCGCCAACAGCCACCAAACCCACAAGAGAGAGAAATCATGAAATAGGGATTTTACAACTTCAGATCTTGAGGTTTATGAGTGTGAGGATGAGCGGAGAAGAGATGAAGATGTGTACTAACGAGTGAGAGAAAGAATTAGGGATTTTAGTATTTGACAAATTTTAGATCGTTTCAGGGAAGGGTAATCCGACCCACAAATGCAAATTTTGCTCTTTTTTATTTTTTATTTTTTTTAAGGAAAAAAAAAATTCTAAAGTGGCAGTATTGTTGGCAATTAATGTGGTATAAAAAAACAATTTTTTATTATTCCGCTAAGCACATCACACTTTTCCATGAAAGAGATAACAATATAGACCAAATTGACACGACTCTAAAAATGTTAGGGATCAAATTGAGATAATTGAAAGATTAAGGATCAAATTGAAAAATTGTGCAAAGGATAGGAACTAACTTTGTAATCTACCCTTATATGCATTAAAAAAGTGGGGAAAAAAAACCAATTAAAGGAGACATTTAAGGGACATATTGACATGTACAAATAATTTTTTTAACACATGGTGTTGTTTGTACATGTAATACTAACTAAATGTAGGAAAGTGCCACATATTATTGCAATATGCTTTGAAAATGAATACATGTTATCATAGAATGCATTTACTAGTTTGGGAAACCAAATTTTATAATATACTAGTCGTAAACCCATGTAATGCGTGGGAATATATAATTATTTTGTAATGTGGAATAATGTATACTTTATTTTCTAAAATTTACTGAAGATAATTTGTTTTCCTTATAAATTAAACTATTTCTAAAAGTATATTTCATCTCGTTATCTCTACAAATATATCATTCTATTATGTTGGGTGTTTTTTTTTTTTTTTTTTTTGAGAAATTTGGGTGTGTTTGATTGGTATTATTCTTTTTGGAAGTGGTCTATATTCTTCAAACTTTTGGTATAGTGTGTTATGTTTTCCTATTTTATGGGTACAGCCAAACTTTTTTAAGCTTCAAATTAATGGTTCAAATTTCTCATTCGCTTAAAAAAATTATCATAATACTCAAATCTCATCACAAATTTAGAATTGATATTACTCAAAAAATTGAAAGACACATTCGAATACATAGACATGTAGATTGTATTTTGATTATAAACTCAAATTTTGACTTCCAAAATATCTAAAAATGTATAGTTGTAAACACAAAATTATGCAAGACATGATATGTAATTGAATAACATTATATCATTATATATTATATAATGTCATAGGATTACATCTACCAATTAAAGAGAAGAAAAGAAAAAAGATAACCAAATTAAAAGATAACCAAAGTAGAGTTCAACACAAAATTCATCAACCTAAAGTAAAGATACAATAAAGAATTAAAAATCCACTGAAAGGAAATATATATATATATATATATATAGAGAGAGAGAGAGAGAGAGAGAGAGAGAGAGAGAGAGAGAGAGAGAATTTTCTTTTTGTGTGGGCAAAATATGGACCGAATGAAAAAGAAAATAGCAAATTTTTATAGTAAATAAAATTGGGAGAAGAATAGTCCAAATAAAAGGAAAATGAAGGGTTGAAGGAGTTGTAAGGGTAAGGTATAGAGTAGTGGGGATATAAAAATGTAAAAGCGAATGGAAAATATTGAAAGAAGTGTAATTATAAAGTAAGAGAAAGTGTTAGAAATAGGTGAATGATGTGGCACAACAGAAGCGTAGCAACAATAAATATTACTTTTTAGCTTTTTGATATATAGATTATAGATTGATATAGATTTTTTTTTTAATGGAATTTCAACCTATGACATTTGCTTCTAATGATTGTACTCTTTATTATCAGACCAAGATACCAATCGGTTTTTTGTGTAATGGGAATTGAATCTCAAATCTTTTATTCAACCATTAAAAATTTTATCAGTTAAGATAACTGGATCCCACTAAATTGATATAGATTGAATATGTATACACAAACAAATTTTATATAAATTTTATTTCTTTCTTTGTCATTGTGTTTGAACCTCTGAGCATTTTTTAAAAGAAAAGCTAGAGATATAATCAAGAGACTTTTGTCCCTTCATCAGTATTGATTTATCATCTTCAACACCAATTTGGCATCTCATTTTAGAGGGAGTCCATATTCAATCTTATCTTAAGCTATGAAGTCATGCATGATATCCTCCTTCCACTTTAATTTAAACAATTGATCTCAAAATTGACATGGCTTGTCAAATAATGACTTCACAGTACTTTCCCAATCACTTTTTTTTGGTTGCATATCTTCTAAATTCTCATGCTTTTGTTCTGAAGAAGTGGGACTTTAGAAGCGAATGACCCAAGGTCAGAAATTCCTGTATCCTCCACGCTTTTCTCTTCTTGGGCTTTACCCCAAATCACAGAATAAAACCCAGTAGCTATTACAGCCGCTCCAACCACACTGCAGAACAAAGATTACATGTTATTGAATTATGATGTAATTATTCTCTTAAAAGATGTTAAAGCCATAGTAACGTGTAATGAACCAAGGAAAAATTCTAGCCAAATTTGCTAATAAAATTCAAATTAACTCAATATATGCCCAATGTGGGACTGGGTATACTTAAAAATACACATTTTCAATGACTAAACATAGAAAAGTTTCCCATATTATACTTGCACAAAAATACTTCAACTTTACTAAAATTTAATTTTTTATTATTAAGAGTATACTGCTTATTTTGTTAAAATGTATCATAATATATAAAAATTAAATTATCAAAATTAATATTTTAGTTCTTTGTTTTATTATTTATATTAAACATCAACGTTTTCATGTTTCTATTATAATCTTGAAAGTTTTTTTTCTCTATTTTCAGTTTTTTCATTTCAATTTTTTACCCGTATTTTTGCAATTTACTTTTAAAAATCTTGAGTTGAATGAAACACATAAATATCTTGTACCGTACATATATTATTCAGTACATTACTAACTATTGTTAAAACTACTAACAATTTTTTTTTTTTTTTAATAAAAAACTTATATAGTGACATGATAATAAATATAATGTGTGTCACTTCAGCAACATAATTGTAAGGACGCGTTTCGTGGCGGACCGTAACAGTGTCGGGTTCGCTCGTGAAAAGGCCCCTAACAATATCATTTGTAGAGCGTGGATTTGGAAGGCTAGGCCTTGGTTGACAGGCGGTGGGCTTTTCGTGGTATTCATACAAGTTTCGGTTTTCCTTCACCCCTGGAGTCTTTCTCCTGGAGGTGGGCTGGGAGGCCATGGTTTCTGGCCATTTTTCCCAACCCCCCCTCTTGGTGCACCTTCCTTTTTATTATGTAGTCCGTCTTGGCTGATCCTGACCCTCCACTTGTAGGTCAGGCAGGAGCTTGTTTCGGTATCCATCCCATCAGCTGTCCCGTCTAACTTTCTATTAGTTGCATGGATCGACGTTTGCACCGCCCAAACGTCTTTTCTCATTAACCAGCTCTGGGTATTGGCAGGTGCATTTACTGAAGGGGGTGGGACGCACTTTCCCTGGTCCGAGTTCACACCCTGCTTCCCTATGGGCCCCATTCCGTTCACATCCCTTTGAGGGGGCTGTTTGGGGACTGCCTACACCAAGGTGTTGGTCTTCCTGTTGAAGCTATGGAATGCCGAGGACAGGGTAAGTTCTCAGCCGTTCCCCTTGCTACCTCGGCCACTGAGCATTCGTCTTCGGCAAGGTACCTCCTCGGCACGGGCCCTGGGCCCAGATAGAGTTTGGGCCGGACTGCAGAACTCTCGGACCCACAATAGCCCCTCAAAATCCTGCTATCCGTCCCCTCGGACGGATAGGAGGGTTTTGATGACATCATGGATCTGCCAATGCCTATCAATCCTTGTCATCTAGCGATTCCCGAGGTTTTTCACCTGCCCAAGGCACGTTCCTAGAGCCGTTGGAAGGCGAAACGTGGCCTCATTAAATACGGGCGGCTTGGTGCTTCCCACGTTCAACGGTGTGATGGAAATCGAACGGCGGTGATCTCCTGGCTTCTTTGGGCGGGAAAAAGGGCGTGCAGTTTACCCTAGAAAGTATAAGAGATTTTTTGGAGATGGATCCGTCTCTCTATTTCTGTACTTAAGAGTTTTAGTGCGTGTATCCAGGGTTCATCCGAACTTCCGCCCAAATTCAAGTCTATCTCAAGCACATATAGCCCATCCGAAGCGTAATTCTCTTTTTATGTAAGTTCCCTACCTCTATTAACTCACGTTTTTTCTTTTCTGGATTTATTTCTCTTTGCCTCCCTTTCTTTTCCGTCGCGGGTTAGGTTTGTTTTAGTGAATGGCGAAGGCGGCTAAATTGAGATTGAGGAAGTTGGTCGATACTGAAGAGGCGATGAATAAGTTCATCGTTGATTATAGGATTCCCCCCAACGTAAGTCTGGAACACTGTAAGATGGGGGAATGGCACATTAAGAGGGGAACGGGCGCGGTTGTAATTCCCGTCCTCGCCTTTGTGGAGGGAGGTATGAGAATCCCTATGGGACCAGTGACAAGGGGTTACCTCAGGCATTTCCGTCTAGCCCCTACCCAGTGCGCCGGCAACGTTCTTAGGATTTTGGGTTGTGTGGACGCTTTAAACGAGAAGATGGGTTTAAGACTGACCCACCATGATGTAAACTGGTGCTATAACCTCCAAAAATTGAAAGGAAAGACCTACTACATGAGGTCGAGGGATGATAGGATTCGGTTGATCCAGTGCCTCCCTGATTCCAACAAGGGACTGAATAAGGATTTTCTTATCGTCTCTGGGGAGTGGCACGATGGCGATCCATGCCCCGTAGTAGAAGGAGAACCAGGTGGGGTATTAGGAATGGCAGAGGGATAACCCTTTAAATCGTTCTAACCTAACTTCCTTCGATAACTGATTACACATATATGTTTGTTGCTTTTGTAGATGAACGCGCCTATAAACGGCATTTTCATTTAGTCAACCGGGCAGACTTGGAAACCGTTTTACAAGCGGCAGTTTTTGTGAATGACAGTGATGGCCAAGTTCGTGCAGCTCACAAAATACTAGGGTACCCTCCGGTTCAGAAGTCGTTCAGGGACGCGAAGCACGTGATCAGTGCCCGCCGTCCTTGGCTTCCAAAGATTACAGTGGTAGAGAAGGGGTTTTTGATCTCGCAGGAGCCAGCTGTCCCCAAGAACATCCCCCTGGCGGGCCCCTCTTCGTCTCATCAAGCAGCAGAGGACGAGGGTGAACCAGATCAGCCGGAGGAAGGGTTCGGGGTATTTGACTTAGTCTACCAATCCGAGGACCCTCCGGGTGACCTAGGTGACCCAGCCTTGTCCGAGGCGGAATTATCATTAATAGGCACCTCTTCTCAAGCTGAGATGGGAGTCAAAAGAATACCTTTAACCCCCCTTCTCCAACTCCTCGAGGACCAACCAGGGACGGATACCCAAGAGGCACCACAATCCAATGCTCCTCCCCCTCCAGCTCGGCCCCTCACAATCCAAACCAGGTCGTCCTCCACCAAGTCCCAACCACAATCCAACCGTTACGAATCTCCCACCTCCTCCCAACCAGCTCGGTCTCCTCGACCTGAAGGTGCTGATTCCAAGAGAAAGAGGAGCCCCAAGGGCAAGGACATCGTGGATGAGAGAAAATCCCACCCTTCTAAGGAGAAGGACGAGACTCCGCCCACAAAGCAACTGAAGATCGGATTCCAAGGCAGAGGCAAAGGATCCGCAGTTCAAACCTCTCAAGGAAAAGGAAAAGGAATTGATTCCCAATCCCTACCGAGCGCTTGGCTTCCTGCCCCAATGCTTCACGGGGGTCCATTGCTGGAAACTGCTTCTCTGAGGGACCTTGGGGACGGCGAGGGTGGATACGTGGCAGACGCATTAGGGAGAACCATGTTACTCCCTAATGACATGGAAGAGCTGAAGAGAATGAGGATGCAGGAGGTTTTTCTCAGTACTAAGAGATACTTGGGCATGGTAAGATTTCTTGGAACCTAACACTTTACTAATTCTCATCACCAGTTTGTCACTTACTACACGTTCATCTTTCTTGACAGACTCTCCAGGCGACCTATAGGATGGAGGACGAAGTGCATGAGAGGAGTAAGGTGGCCGAGAACGAACGCAAGAGGCGTATAACGGCCTCAAAGACTCTCGAAGCTTCTGAGAAGGAACTTGCCAAAGTCAAGGATGACTTAACGATGACTACTCGCGAGAGGGATAACGTCTCGGCGGGCCTTGCTAGCGCCCAAAAACAGGCCAAGGACCAAACCAAGCGCGCAGTTGAAGCCGAGGACCAGCTGCAAATAGCCAAAACCCTGATCGAGGATTTAAATAAGCAGCTGGCCACGGCTCTGCACGAGAAATGAGTGGCAGAGTATGCCCGTGATGAAGCCGTAAGGGCAAAGCAAGAGGCCGAGTTTGCCAGGAATGAGGCGGAGGCTGCCAAGAATACGGCCGAGGACGATGGTTACAACATGGGAGTAGCCGAAACCCAGGCCACCCTTAAGGCGCAGATCCCTGGTGTGTGTAGGTTTTATTGCTCCCAGGTTTGGGAGGAAGCATTGAAGCGAGCTGGAGTGGATGCCTTGTCTGATTTGTGGAAGGCGGAGAGCATATTCTACCCGGCGGCCATCCGTGAGGCCACTTCGACCAGCCCCATGGCTACGCGTGATCAACCCGAGGAAGAGATCCCCCCGTTGGAAGACTTGCAGGCCAGCGGTTCTTCTAGCAAGGCACCCAAAGAAGGAGTACTTCAGGATGTGACAGTGATATCCCAGCACACAGATTCTGAGGTACCTAAAGAGGTTGCTGAGCCCGTGGTTGGCATTCAGGTGCCCAATACAGAGGAACCCACCACACTTGCGGAGCCGCCACAGGCCACTTCCCTTGCTGTGGTTCCCTAGAGTACCAGTGTTGCTCCTGTTCAGCCTTCCCCAGAAGGGACCATTCTTCCAGGCACCGAAGCTGAATCTGCTCCCATCTCCAAAAATGTTACCGACAAAAAAGCAGAAAAGTAGAAACCTTCGTTGGGCTTTTTGTATTCACTTCTATTTGAACGATTAACTTGTTCCTTTTCCTTTCACAAACTTCCTAATTTATTGACGGTTTACAAGCATTTGAACCTGTATATATGAAATTTTGTTCTTCCTTTTTCCTTCTGATTACATTGTTAACCGCCCTCGTTGATGCGCACTATTTGCTTACGAACTCTGCGCTGATTTATTTTACTATGTACAGATAGCTATGTATGTAATACATTTATCATCATGTTCCCCGAACCCTAATTTATTTGCGCCCACAGAGGCCTTAGATTTATTCCTAACCTTCGTCTCACGAAGATATAAGCACCATTTTTAACGTTACGCATAATAGCTAAAACCTGCTTAGTGCCTGGTTTTCTTCATCTAAGTAGTTGGTTTCCCCATAGGCTTGAGTCCGAGGACCATGTAATGCCTTGGTTCTGTCCAAAACCTAGTTTTCATTACATCCAGATAGTTGGTTTCCCCTGAGGCTTGGGTCCGAGGACCATGCAATGCCTTGGTTCTGTCCAAAACCTATGAGTTGGTCCGAGGACCATGCAATGCCTTGGTTCTGTCCAAAACCTAGTTTTCATTACATCCAGGTAGTTGGTTTCCCCAGAGGCTTGGGTCCGAGGACCATGCAATGCCTTGGTTCTGTCCAAAACCTAGTTTTCATTACATCCAGGTAGTTGGTTTCCCCAGAGGCTTGAGTCCGGGACCATGCAATGCCTTGGTTCTGTCCAAAACCTAGTTTTCATTACATCCAGGTAGTTGGTTTCCCCTGAGGCTTGGGTCCGAGGACCATGCAATGCCTTGGTTCTGTCCAAAACCTAGTTTTCATTACATCCAGGTAGTTGGTTTCCCCTGAGGCTTGGGTCCGAGGACCATGCAATGCCTTGGTTCTGTCCAAAACCTAGTTTTCATTACATCCAGGTAGTTGGTTTCCCCAGAGGCTTGAGTCCGGGGACCATGCAATGCCTTGGTTCTGTCCACAACCTAGTTTTCATTACATCCAGGTAGTTGGTTTTGCCTGAGGCTTGGGTCCGAGGACCATGCAATGCCTTGGTTCTGTCCAAAACCTAGTTTTCATTACATCCAGGTAGTTGGTTTCCCCTGAGGCTTGGGTCCGAGGACCATGCAATGCCTTGGTTCTGTCCAAAACCTAGTTTTCCCTACATCCAGGTAGTTGGTTTCCCCTGAGGCTTGAGTCCGGTGGACCATGCAATGCCTTGGTTCTGTCCAAAACCTAGTTTTCCCTACATCCAGGTAGTTGGTTTCCCCTGAGGCTTGAGTCCGGTGGACCATGCAATGCCTTGGTTCTGTCCAAAATCTAGTTTTCCCTACATCCAGGTAGTTGGTTTCCCCTGAGGCTTGAGTCCGGTGGACCATGCAATGCCTTGGTTCTGTCCAAAACCTAGTTTTCCCTACATCCAGGTAGTTGGTTTCCCCTGAGGCTTAAGTCCGGTGGACTATGCAATGCCTTGGTTCTGTCCAAAACCTAGTTTTCTCTTTGTGCGGGATCTTGGCCTTAGGGGAGTTAGCTCCTCAGCCGAGCCCCTAGAGTTTATCCATACGGTTAACGTTACAAAGTGCCTAGTTTGCTCTTTACGGGGGACCTTGGCCTTAAGGGAGTTAGCTCCTCAACCAAGCCCCTAATCAAGAAACGTAGTTCCTAACGGAACTTTATACTAGAATTTTATAACCAGCGGTTAGATATAACGAAGAAACTCTACCGACCCACTTCCTATACCAACACACAAGCCCTCCCCACAGACGGCGCCAATTGTAAGGACGCGTTTCGTGGCGGACCGTAACAGTGTCGGGTTCGCTCGTGAAAAGGCCCCTAACAATATCATTTGTAGAGCGTGGGTTTGGAAGGCTAGGCCTTGGTTGACAGGCGGTGGGCTTTTCGTGGTATTCATACAAGTTTCGGTTTTCCTTCACCCCTGGAGTCTTTCTCCTGGAGGTGGGCTGGGAGGCCATGGTTTCTGGCCATTTTTCCCAACCCCCCCTCTTGGCGCACCTTCCTTTTTATTATGTAGTCCGTCTTGGCTGATCCTGACCCTCCACTTGTAGGTCAGGCAGGAGCTTGTTTCGGTATCCATCCCATCAGCTGTCCCGTCTAACTTTCTATTAGTTGCATGGATCGACGTTTGCACCGCCCAAACGTCTTTTCTCATTAACCAGCTCTGGGTATTGGCAGGTGCATTTACTGAAGGGGGTGGGATGCACTTTCCCTGGTCCGAGTTCACACCTTGCTTCCCTATGGGCCCCATTCCGTTCACATCCCTTTGAGGGGGCTGTTTGGGGACTGCCTACACCAAGGTGTTGGTCTTCCTGTTGAAACTATGGAATGCCGAGGACAGGGTAAGTTCTCAGCCGTTCCCCTCGCTACCTCGGCAACTGAGCATTCGTCTTCGGCAAGGTACCTCCTCGGCACGGGCCCTGGGCCCAGATAGAGTTTGGGCCGGACTGCAGAACTCTCGGACTCACAATAATAAATACTAGCCACATCGCACGTGCAAATTTTTCATTCATTCATTCCAATTTAAGGTTTACATGTTTTCTCATTAATGTTATGCATTTAAAATTTAGAAGTGGATAAAGTAATTTAAAAATCAATAGAAGAGTGGCCATATTTTTTAGGTAATATTTTAATGGGAGTTAAAGTTGTATTTTTATCGGATTATTCTTTAGTTTTATTTCTACTTAAACATAGAAGTGTAGGGGCATTTTTGAACAAAAAAAAAAATGAGGAATCAAAACAAAAGAATCCTCTTAAATAATAGTATAGATATAGATAGTTTAGAATTACCTTTTTGTGATTATTGTAATACATACATTAGATTATAGGACTTTCGTATTTTGCTTTTAAGGACACCCTTTTTGTGACCGGTAATACAAGTTTATAGGGCTTGTGTATTTTGCTTTCAAGGATTTCCCGATCATTGATCCAAACGCCTAAAAGTTAAGTCCTTGACGAAAGGACAATTCTAAACATACCCATCTAAGAATTGACAAACTGATTTGAGTATAATACCTTCCAAGATAAAGAGTATCCCCGAGAAAAGCAACCCCCATGACAAGTGCAATGACAATTCCAAGGGGCTTAAACAATGAGACATAAACAGGCCCCTTCTTGTTACATGCCCATGTGTGAACAACACTTCGAATTGCTATCCCAAAGAGTGCCTAGAGATAGAGGAACAAGCAAGGTCATTAAATCTTGGAAATGAAGTGGAAAGAAAGAGCAAAACTTTAGTCCTAGAGCAAAGTTTGGGACTTCTCTATGCTCTTACCGAGTACCCTATAGCTATCAACTCAATATCAGGCCTTAGTCGCCAAGCATTCGGGTCTTTCTCCGCAACCAAAGAGACAGAGGCAATTTGGATGGTCACAATAATGCAACAAATGAGTGTTTGCATCAGCACTGCGGGGTAGTCCTTCATGATCCAGGTCTTTGTATATGAAAAAACAAAATAAGTTTCAATTTTAAGGGTTTTTGTTTATTTTTAATGACACATAATGGCTGCAAGGATTTTACCTGAACAATTAACAAAAGTGCAAAACAAAAGCATGCAGCTACTAGGAGAAGGCCTCCAATGAGCCAGTCAGATTGCACTGATGCATGAAGCTCATGATGTAAATTATGCGGTGATGCAGCAAATGTGATTGGCGGTCCTTTGTACAATGTCACCATTAATGCCCCTGCAATTGAGACCATGGTACCAATAGACTTGGCCAGGCTGCTTCTGAGTCTAAAGTCTAGCTTTTCCATTCTAAAATCACATTTGATTCAATTCTTAAATAAGTTTGCAAAAGAAAATTGAGAATTTCAATATTATATCTTATATTTGAAGCATTTTATAGTTAATTAGGATATCTGTTTTCATAGTTTGGTATATAGCAACTACAAAGCTTTAAGTTTGGTTGCTGTGTCAGTTTGGATAAGCTTTTTGCTTAAAGTTGGCTTGTTTATAATCTAAAAGTTGACAAAATTATAGTTGTACCTAGACAAGTGAATCTTAACAACTAACCTACAAGTATTTTCGCACCAAAAACAAGAGTAAATATTAGATACTCATGGAATATAGATAACATGGTACTTCACAGCTCACACCAATAAATTCAAAACAGCTAAGACTAGAATGAACTTTCTCATATTAATTTATAAGCTTATGTTATATTTTTATATTAAATTACTTACATTTATTGGTGTGAATACTCTTGAACATCTAATAATTTTTCTAATATATAAAAAATATAGGAGACTAACCGGGATAAGATGGCAAGAATGAAAGTAAATGCTGGAGTTAGATCAGTCATGGCTGAGGCTAAAGTGGGAGAGCTGTACCCTATCCCAAAATACATAAACGACTGCACACAGCAACTAAAAAAAAACCACGTTTCAAAGTCACATGAATGCGCACATAGGCACACATGCATATATGTACCTATCATATCAGTATATCACTAGCATCAGCATATTAAACGAGTATACCTGAGCACACCAAGGAGGAACATTCTACAAAAGATGGAGAATGTAAGTCGAGGACAAGTTCTTTTTCTGTAAATCAAATGGAGTAACTAGAGGATTCAGGTTCTCAAAAAAGCCTTGGTAATTGTTAGAATTGATGAATTAGTACAAAAAGATGATTAACTATATATGTATAAGTGAACCTGTAAAAGATGAGAGATGATGAAAGAAGGAACAAGATAGCGAGGGCGTTAGAGTACACAATGAAAACAAAGTTACTCATCCCTTTTCTCATGGCTGCTTTGCTTAATGTTGTTAAGCCCACCTCAAAAAACTCTACTGCCACCATTATTGCTGTCACACCTAAACTCCACATTCTCTCTTTTCTGTGTGTGTTTTTGCAATGAACAATAACACTTACAAACACTCAATGGAGGGTTGGGATAATGTGTGGTGATAGGGAAAGAGCACCCAGCCATCATTCAATATTTATAATATTTGCCAACTAACAGGGGCCACTGTTCCATCATCACAATACATTTGGAGAAAAACTATGATATTCTGTGGGATGTGCTTCTGTACTTTTCCTTGATTTTTCTTTTGTGTGGGTGACGTGTGAAGGAAAACCCTCCGGCTTATGTTGCATTAATAAATAACATCCAAAAGTAATAAATATCTTTGTTTTTTCAATGTCACAATTGTAGTGTGCCCCACTTCCATAGAAAACTTCTTGGTCTTATTGAAATCATTTCTCATTCTGGGCTTTAATGGGAACAAGACACTTCATCTACCAGACTTGAAGGCACCAATCAAATAAGAAATTGAATACTTTCTTGAACTCAAATTTGGTAAGATAAGGTTGATATATTTGATTAATGTTGCTTATTTGTGACATATTAACCAATAATTTTTACTCTTTAATTTTCCTATGGATTACCTAGTTCTGGTACACTTAGATCTTGAAAAGACCATATCAAAGCTCTTGATATTTTAGGCGTCTCAAAAAGACTATATCAAAGCTCTTGATATTTTAAGAAATTCATCAAATTTCGTTTTAAAGTTTCCATTATAGATAAATATATACACATGGTTGTTGATTGTATCTTTCACCACACTTCAACTTCAGTGAAAAAACATCATTCAAAGCTATAGCTGGTTTTTAATTTATTGTGCAAGTGTCCTAGATATCCAAGCCTTTGTTTTCCAAAAGAGGAACTTTAGCAGAAGATGACTCAAAGCTACAAATTCCTCTGTTTTCAATGGTCTTCTCTTCCTGTGCTTGCCCCCATATCACAGCATAAAACCCAAGAGCTATTACAGTTGCTCCTATCAAACTGCACAGCAATAAAATTGAATCATAATCATAATAGTCCTTAATATTCCAGGACAGTAGCATAGCTTCACAGAATTACTATATTGAGATATAAGAATTATACCTTCCAAGATAGAGAGTATCCCCAAGAAAAGTAACACCCATTACAAGTGCAATAACCATCCCTAGAGGACTAAATAATGCAACAAAGACAGGACCCTTCTTGCGACATGCCCATGTAGCAACAACATTTCGTGCAGCTACCAGGAAAACGGCCTACAAACAAGTTATTGGAAAACCAAAGGGTAAGCTATAATGAGTGACAAGATACAACAACTACCAAGTCTTAGTCCCAAAATTTTGGGATCTACGTGATAGAATGACAAGCCTAAAGTAAAGCATGTCGCCTTCATCATGCTTACCGAATAGCCTATAGCTATCAACTCCATATTAGACCTTAATCTCCAAACTTTTGGGTCTTTCTCTGCAACTAGAGCCACCAAGGCAGATTGGAAGGTCGCAAAAAAGCCAGCAATAAGTGTTACAATCAACTCTGCAGGATACTCTCTAATAATCCAGGTCTAGATATGTACATTTGAAAAAAAGGGGAAAAAAAAATTCGAGTCAATTTTCTGAGATATAATGTCTGCAACATGTACAGTAAGAGGGGACTAGAATGTTTAAACCAGTTTTACCTGGACAATAAACAATATTGAAAGACATAAGCTACCAATGGCAAGGAGAAAGCCTCCAAGGACCCAATTTGATTGCAGTGACAGAAGAACCTCACTGGGTTGACCCTTGGATGATAAAGCATTTATGATAGGCAGGCCTTTGTACAAAGTCACAATTAATGCACCTATAATGGATACCATGGCGCCAATACACTTAGCAAGACTGCTTTGGGTTTTCAAGTCCAGCTTTTCCATCCTACAACCACCATTTCATTCAAGTTTTATTATTCACATCTTTTGAAAGAGTTTTAACGTTTTAGTTCATCATCTATGGTAATATATCTTAGTGTACAGAGGTTATTCTCCATATCAGCCTTTTGATCTCCATGTTAAAGTTAGTTCACCTGTGCCTACATATCAGTGATGTTTTCTATATTTCAATTCTCAATGCTAAAGATTGTGGAAAACACCCAAAACTGAACAACAGTAAGAACTGCAAAAACACAAAGTTTAACTTGATTCAACTAAATTGCCCTTGTCTGCAACAAATCCATTATCAATAATATAAATTACAAATTTTCAAATTTAACTCTCAAACTTAAGAACAACTAGCATAAACGCATGATTAAACTGTCTTCAATTCTGACACAATAAAAAATTATACTATCACCTTTTATTAATATGGATTTATCTTTTTAATTTTCTTCTTACACCAATCTGGGATTTCAATCTTATGCAGGAACTGTTATGCCTCATAGGGAGGACTTAACAAATCTCTACTTCATAAGCAGGTATCTTGACTAGTACTCATCAAACACCTTAATTTTTATTGTAGCTATTCTCATAAGTCATACCTCTACATTGCACATCATTATATACTGTAACAGAACCTTCAACATAAGTCCTGTAAATATCAAACTAATCTCTATATCAACATATGTGAAATGAGGGGGTAAATCCAAATCCATGAAGTTTCAATCAAAACCAAACATTTAGTAACCATAAAAAGTGTCACTGTCATCATTATCCTCTCCACATGCTACAACAATCACTGCATCCACAGAATTCTAACTACCATAATTAGTTTTAAACTCCTTCAAATGTTTGAATGATTGATGATTTCATGTCATTGATATCCTATCTTGATCTAGACTTTGAATATGACTTCCCCTATTAAAACTTTTCACACTTGACATACTCCTATCATAATTTAATTTAGACTTTAAGTCTTTAACACAAAGGCTCCAAGTTCAAAATTATTCTCTCTTTTCCGGCCAACAGTGCAGGTGTATTAAACAAAGTGGAAGCGAGATTAACAATAGCAAGCACCACATGACAAAGTTTAATGCCTGGGGGCCAAATTAATTAGGTACAAACAAAATCACCATCAATAATATGGATGACAAATTTCAACTCTAACTTTCAAACTTTACACACACTACCCAGGACATCCAGTAATATTTTTACATTAACTTACAAGTTACAACAGCACAAAATTTTATCTTTCAACTCTCACATAGTATCAAAAACTATTGAGATTACCATTCCTAATTTCCTACCATATGACTTCTTCTCTTCTTTACTAATGTGTGGGATTACCGCTGTTATATGAAAATTACTACACTGCCTTATTTTTATTTTTATCAATAAAGGAAAAAAAAAAAAAAAAAAAAAAAAAAAAAAACCTTTTAAACTTACCATCTAACTCAACACTAATTGTAAACACCAATAATTAACTTTAGAAGAGTATATTTTAGAATCCTAAATATTCATATTGGAAATCCAAAGGATAGTTTTGACTTTGGTATCAACATTGTCAAATAAAAATCTTTGTTCCAATGTGTGTATTGTTCTATAATCTACCAATCACGGTATGAGACACGTCTCTTCTTCTTTTTCTTTTTTTCTTTTTTTAAATTTGACATATGACATACTATAATTGATACAATATAAAGTGGAACAATTTTATTGGGACATAAGATTTTTTGTTGGTCCTCCAAAATTTTTTGGAGGTGAAAAATACAAGGCAAAATCCAGTAATATTCACCATCACACATGAGATATGAAATTGTGGGGAAGAATCTAAGTCTATTAATGCTAAAAACAAAAGTATCCCCATTTTTTGGGTTAATAACAGAAATGAACCAGCCCAAATTCAGGTGGCATATTCTAAATGGTAAATGCCACTGGTGAGCGAGGCTTTTAGTCATTGAGCACTTTGAACAGAGAGGAGACCCACCTGGAGATGAGGGCAAGTATGAAAGTAAAAGCTGGAGTCAGGTCAACCATTGCTGAGGCCAAAGTTGGAGAGCTGTACCTTATACCAGTAAACATGAAGCTCTGCACACAGCAACTATAAAACCCACCAAAAATCATGATTGATTATAGATAAGTGTAAGCCTGTACACATTTTAGAAACCCATTTATAGTACCAAAAACAAAAATGGAAACCCATTTATATCTTATCACTATAATCTAAATAAAACAAGAAAAGAACCTTAGCAGGCCAAGAAGAAAGATTCTACAGACTAATGAAACTGTCAGTGGAGGAAGACTTCTTTTTCTGCAAATTAACCAAAGTGATGAGAAAAAAGATGTTTATATAGAAAGTATGGCAAGGTAGTTGTTGAATTGAACAGTTGGAGCAGATGAATATGAAAACCTGTAAAAGATGAAGGAAGCTAGAAGAAGAACGAAGATGGCAAGGCCATTTGAGTAAACCACAAAAACAAAGTTACTCATCCCTTTACTCATGGCTGCTTTTAGCATAGTGTTGAAGCCCACCTCAAGGAACTGGACTGCCACCATGGCTGTTGTTACTCCCAAGCCCTTCATCTCTCTCTCTCTCTCTCTCTCTCTCCCTTTGTGCTACTGTTCAAACACGGTGTTTAAAGGTAAAAGCCTCCTGCCTCAATGGTTTTTTTTTTTTTTTTTGGTAAATACATCAAATTTGCTTCCAAGTACAAATGAGGTAATACATGAACCTTTTCTCTTAAAAAAAAAAAAAAAAAAAAGGAGGTAATACATGAACCACATGAGATTTGGGTTAATATGATTATTTATCCATAATTTACAAATTATATAGCAAAATGCTTCTGTTTTGAAATTATTTAGTAAAATATCTTTATTTTTAAAACTTAATTTTAACAAAATTGAGTTATATGTATAACTTGATATCTTCAAAATTGAGTTCTATGTATTATTTTTTGAAAATTTGAGTGGCAAAATATTCATAGAACTCGACATTACTAATGTCGAGTTCCACCTGTAACTCAATTTTGTTAAAATTAAGTTTCAAAAATAGAGGCATTTTGTTAAATAATTTCAAAATAAAAGTATTTTGCTGCATAGTTTGTAAATTAAGGGTAAATGTCCATTTTCCCCTAATATCATATACTAACTTTTTCAAAAATATCAAATTTATTTTCCCAAGTACAAATGAGGTAATACATGAACCTATAAAAAAAAAAAAAAAAAAAAAAAAAAAAAAATGAAGGAAAGGGTTATACATGAACCACAAGGTTTGGGTTAGTATCATGTACTACAAAATTTTTCAAAAATATCAAAGTCGCTTCCTAGGTACAAATGAGTTTCACATCATTTAAAATATTTTTGATCCTCTTAATAAGGCCTCTATTTTCTTTTAACAGCTTGTATTGACTTTGCAGGTCTCACAATAATTGTATCATGGCAATTATATGCATGAGGAAATTTTTGGATAGCCAATGGTATATAAATAGCAACAAGAGATAAAACAAGGAGCATGAGAATTTTCAAACAGTATTAAGTGATTTTTGTTCATTGAAAGCAAATTGGATAATTTTGAAAAGTTAAAGTCATGGGTTGAATGGCAATTCACTTTACCAAATGCTTAAGACTATATTAACATTTTTTTTTTAATACCAAAATAGGGCGTTTACAAAACAGCTGGATTAAACCAGCAAGAGTTCAAAGGCATTTGACATGCCAATTTAGCAACTGGCCAAACAGCTTTAACAATCAGATGAGGCACTAAGAACAAATTGTAGCAAAGTCCATTTTGGTTCAAAAAGCCTATATTAACATGTTTATTAAAATAGAGGGCAAGAGAAAGAAAAGAGAGTGAGCATAAGAGAATGAAAAATTTACATATGTTATGATGTATTGTTTGGCATCACCACTTTAATAATACACCCTACGAACTTGTTTGGTAATGATATTCCAGTATTATTGTTCAAAATAATGTGAAAAATATAATTTAAAAAATATTGTAAAAATATGTATTTAAAATACTCATAATGTTAGTACTATGTTTTTAATAACATATTTTCAAACGTAAAGAAAAAATTTTGTGTTTTATATTTGTACATGTTTTTTCTAAGTGGGTAAATTAATCAACTTTTTTCTGACAATACTGTGCTTTTAATTTCTTTGGTGAGAATGAGAGAGAGATTCCCATGTTCCCACCCATTCCCATAACCACACAGCCAAGCCATATATGATATACCTTCTTTTTTCCTCTTCTTCTTCTTCCTCTTTTTCCCATCTCCCACTTTGCTTCAAAGGCCTACATCTGCAAAAGTTATAAAATTACACCAAAATCATTCAACCAAAACTGAGTACCCACATCCCAAGTCATTTTGATGTTGTTATTTTTAGATTTGAACTTCTGAACTAAACGTTTTTTTTTTTTTCTTTTGATAAGATGATCTTGGAGAATTGACTCTTCTATTTCTATCTATCTTCAATAAATTTTTGTGTTGTTGATGATTAAAAAAAAAAAAGTAGATGTAAGTTTTTGGATATGGCTTTCTTTTGTTGTTGTTAGCAATAATGGTGTTGGTTCATTTGATATGAGAGAAAGAGCAAAAATAATGGAGGTGAAGAGAGAAAGAGAGAGAGATGAGGTGAAAGAGTAAAAACAATGGAGGTGAAGAGAGAGAGAGATGAGGTGAGGTAATTAGAGTGAGGATTGAAGAGAAGGCTGTGAATGAGAGAGAGAAAATGCACAGTTCGTGCAGTCAGAAGCCAAACTTGTGGGTCCCATAATTTTCAATATATTTACAATAATACCACCCAATATTGTAACTCAAAAACTAAAAGCTGGTCTAGATGTGTCTTCAAAATAAAGTATTAAAACACCCTAAATTGAAAACAGTAGCTTAAACACTCTTATTCAAATACCCTTCCTAAACTAGTTTTGTACTTTTTGGTGATAGTAAAGGAGAGAGAAAGAGAACCTCGACAAACACGGGAGTCTTTTTGTTTATGTTTACTTAATTAAAAAAAAATGTGGGAGCCTTTTTATGGATTTAATGCTATAGTAAAATCTGTAGCAAGTTTAAGATTATTCATTTAATTTTATTTTGAATATAAGTAGAATTTGAACCGATTACAAAACTAAATCATACTTACAACTATTCAAGCTTATTTCATTTTCATTTTGAACATTGTCGATTTTGTTCATGAGATACTTGATTTACTTAAAAAATATTATTCTTTCACAAATCCGTGCTAACAATGAATAACAAAATTATTGTTAAAATTATATTATTGATTTACTTATCTATTTATACTATTAATAAGAGGATTCCCGTGTTTTGTCTTCAATTGTTGGTGTACTAAAATATCCTCATACAAATTCTGAAATAACATACCTTTTAGTTTAATTTTTTTCTTACAAAAAAGCAAAAAAGGTTAAAACAGTAATACTATCTCATGTACAAAAAGGAAAAAATAAATAAATAAATAAATAAACTGTTATTCTTACCACCCATTTGTATTCAAATGTTTGATTACTATCTATATTTGTTATCTATTTGAATTCAAATACTTCAATTATCTCATTCTCATTAAAAAAAAAAAAAACTTCAACTATCTTTATCCTGAAATTTCTATGGTTTTTGTAGGGGTAGGCTTTAGCTCTTAAGTCCAAAAGATGAATGGATTAAGGCGCAAAGAGCCCAATATAATAAATTTGTAGAGAGTGGGCTAAAAAGCTAAGTTTCAACGAAGTGAACGATGCCCTTGATGGGCTAAGGATGGTAAGAGAGCAAGGATAAGCAATAAATAGACAAATGTGATGCACATAAATTCTTCCTCGGCAATGTCCGAGAAGAGTAATTCTTGAATATATTTCTCTTAGCTTTGATTACAGTTACTTTTCTTAATGCTACAATGTTTTCCCCAAGATTTTGTGTCCTCTGCCCTTTGAAGCGTCTCTCACATTATATAGCTCTCTTCAGGCAATCTTAGCCCTCCATTTGTTGATTGTCCAGTCCACCACTCGAGTGCTTGTCCTATCAGACACCTTCCAAAACCACTTATGAGTTGTGGCAGCTAAGACAACATTATTCAAGTGTCTTCTCCACATAAATGCAACCAGGAGGTCTGGTGAGATACATTGAATGTGGAGGCAGCCACCATCCTGCCAGTTTTGTCAGGGCTAACCCCTTCTCTGAAGTTTTTTCTCAACAACAGGACCTCCTCTGGCAATGTGCCACTGACATGGTCTTACTATCCGAGCATGTGGCCTCCACGGCACGATAATGGACTCTTCAGCCATGGATATGACACGTGACACAGGTACCTTATCTGAATTCTTATGATCCACAGTTTTTTTTTTTTTTTTTAAATTCTTTAAAACATTCCAAAATTGTTACCCAAATTCTATACAGTTATCACAAATTCCCATCCATTCACACTAATGTATATCATCTTTTTTTTTTTTTTTTTGGTTCAAATTTCAAATTTTTTTACTTATCACAATTCTTATCCCAATCAATAAATTCAAATGTCACATTCAGTTTCAACTTCTTATGATTCTCTATCTTATTTTTAAACATTATTCTACGTTACCTTACCTCATTTTAAAATAAATAAATAAATACACAGTTATTTATATATCACTTTTAAGCATTATAACACTAAACCAAAAATAAATAAAAGTATTATTGCACGAGCAAAGCGCATATAATGAGTCTAGTATGTAATTATTTTCACTTATGAGCCTATAAAAACTATATTTATCAACCTTTTATTGTTAAAAATTATAATTATTCATGAGTATATATTATTATGTTTGAGTCTAACTTATTTAGCAGTCAATTACTCTATTTACTAAATTAGCATACAAAAATAAATTTTTTCTTTGAATCGAAAATTACTTGGTTCATTTGGAGTCACTCTTGATAAGAGATTATAGTGTGTGTGTCTATATATATATATATATATATATATAACCCAATGATCGGTGGGTGAAGACATGGAGATGGCATTAAAGCATATATTAATCATACAGATTTATCTGTGGAATCTATTTTTTATTTATTTTTTACTGTCCTTTTTAGGGTATCATCAGTCACGTTCTGCCAAGTAAGCATTAATCATTCCAATTTTTATTAAAAAAAAAAAGTAACCAGTATTACCAAAAAAAAAAAAAAAAAAAAGTAACCAGTAACCACACAAAATACATGTATTTCTTTAATTTTTGTACAACCAATTTTATACAATATAATGAATATATCCAACCAAACATGGCCTACCTCTCATCTTGTGTTTCACAGGCCTGAGATTCTGGTGCTATGATCTTGCTTTGTTTGCAAGAGACATTTTCCTGGTCTTGTTGTATAATACATGTTAGAAGTTTTTTCTCCCTTGCTCCAAGCATCTTCTTGCTCTTGTTGTATAATATATTTTTCCTAAGTAGTATTTTCTTCTATTTTAAAATAATAATAATAAAAAATGGCCTACCACCTTCTTCTTTTTTGAGAAGAAATACCCTACCACCTGATTAGAGAATTTTATACAACCAAATCTCTTTCCATTGTTATGAGTCCCCTCAATGTTAACATAGAGGAAAATTCACCTCTCAAAAAAAAAAAAAAAAAAAAAAAAACCAAAAAAAAGGAAGGCAAATTCACCAAACATAGCAAATTTATAATGCAAACTTCTATACAATGCATTACACTGTAGTAAGTTTTGAGAGTGAAATCTCAGATTTGTGCTAAAACACAAGAGCTTGTTTAGACTCCAAATTTTGAAAAACAGCTAGATTGCTTTTATTCTAACTTATCTAAGTGCGGAACAAGAGTAAATGAAGCGTAATCATCAGATCTACTTTAGTACATACACATGAACAATAAACAATAAAAGTAAAGTACAAGGGTAAGGGAAGAGAGATGCAAACACAAGATAACACCAAGACGTGTTATCGAAGAGAAAACCGAAGAATTCGACGAAAAACCTCTTTGTGACCCTCCAAGTCGAAATCGATCCACTAGAGAATAAAGTTGGAATACACGAATAACAAAAGACCTTCCAAACCTAGTCTACCCAATGTATTTAAGCCCTCCAAGCTCCTGCTAGTCATGTCTTCTCTAGCTTTCCGGATCCTGCAATACACCCGATTGCATCCGCCAAGCCTCAACGGCTTCTTTTGGTAAATCCCCAAAGCTTCCTAAGCTCCAAAACACTCTCTACACTTTGAAAATGTGTGGGTTGTGTTTGGGTACAAATCTCCTCTCAAGGTATGGCAATGGGAGAGGGAAGGAGAAGAGGTTACAATGATTTCTCACTAAGGATGAGTAGCTTTCTCTCTAAAAGATGGATGTGTTATGTTGTAGAAAACCTATCTAGGGTTTTTCTCTCTAAATAGCCTCTCATACTTTTGTGGGTAATGAGGATATATATAATATGGGTGAAGGGTAAGAAAGCCACACTTAAAACCTCTAGGCAAAATGTTTTGCGAGTACCTTGCGGGTTGGCCCTACTCACGAGACAGTCGCGAAATTGACAGCCTGACATGACTCTTTAACTTCCAGCATGTGCTTCTTACGTGACCTTTTCGTAGGTTACTCTTCTCGCGAACTTCTTGCAAGCTAGTCGCAAAATTGCACTGATTCTTCAATTCATGCTCGATTCTTCACCAACTTAATACTAAATCCAATACAATAAAATCCCATAAAATACAAGGAATTAATTTAATGCAATTGCAAAACTTTTTTTTATAGAATAAAGTCAACATAAAACATAGTTATAAATTACAATTTTACAAAGAGGTTTATAGTTTCGACAACCAAATTGATGAAATAATTGTAGATTGTAAAAAAAAAATTAATGCTTAAACACAATTAACAAACAATTTTCTGTTATTATTATTATTATTTGTTCTCACCTCAAAATGAGTGGATATTGGGTGTTATTTTGAAAAAGCATTGAGTTTGAGTGACCAAACAATTGTAATGAGCAGGCCTTTGTATAAAGTCACAAGGAGCAACCCCATCAGCACTTGCAAAGTCTTGCAAAATACAAAAAGTAGCTTATTTTAAACATTTTGACCAAAAAACACCCACATTAGTGGGTATAAAATTGTGCATAAATGCACAAGTGCTATAGTAACCATACATATATGTACGGTTACTGTAACTCTTTTATACATTATTTTAGTATTAATTCTCTCCCCTCACATTCTCTCTTCCCTTGACTCTCTCTCTCTCTCTCTCTCTCTCTCTCTCTCTCTCTTCAACTCATAAAAAAATTATTTATATAAAATATAGTGTATAATAGTTGGACTAATGTGGATGTTTTGTAAAAATGATGGTGTAAAATAGAAAAAGTAAGTTTTTTTTTTTTTTTTGTAAAATAGACGAAATCTTTTAGAAGAGCTAATGCAGTTGCTCTAATGGACCTATAATAGATACCATAGTGCCAATAAACTTGGCGAGACTATTATGGGCTCTCAAGTCCAGATTTTTCCCACCAAGGGCCCAATTTGATTGTGGTATTGGAAAGGCCTTTGTTCAAAAGCACAACCAATAATGCACCTATAATAAACACCACAACTATGGGTCCGTTTGGATATAACTTATTTTTGCTGAAATTAAAAACTAAAAATACTGTAGCATTTTTAAATGTGCGAAAAAGTACTGTTCACTCTTTTTTTTTATTGTTCATATGCCTTGGTGCACTGTGCACCAGGTGCTGATCTTTATAAAAAAAAAAAATGCAAACGTGGGTTTGGAAACGCGGATCCAAACCCACACTATAGTGCCAAAACATTTGGCGAGAGACTTTTATGGTCTCTCAAGTCCAGATTTGATTCAAGCCTTAGCATTCTCATCTTTTGGAACAATGGTGAATTATGTCCACAGAGAATATAATGAGTTTTAATGTATTTGCTAGTTCACCTTGATCCATCCTAGTATAACTTGAGGATGTAAAGAAAAATGAAAGAATAGGAAATATTGGGGAGTTTACTATTTTTCTCTATTTGATGGCTAGAGAAGAAAACTCAACCCAAAGAAAGAGAGGTGGAATATTTTCATCACTGGCCTACAAAATTTTTGCTATTCAAAATGGAGAGAAAACATATGGGAGAAAATTTTCCCTATTTAGAAAAGAATGCAAATTTACATTTTTGCCTCATATCTCTCTAATGTGTTTGTAAGTTATGCTTTCTTTTTTCAATTTTTTTTTTTTTTTTTTTGAAGCCTCCCACCTAGCCTCTTTTTTTCTTTTTCCTTTTTTTTGGAGACAAAAGATAGAACTCCCACATTGCCTTTGCCTTTGATCCTTCTTTATTTGATTTTTCTTTTCTTTTCTTTTTATATGACCTTCCCTAATATATTTATTTTTTTATATGTTAAGCTTCATTTAAAAAAAAAAAATCCAATTATCAATGTTTTTTAAAAGTTCAGAAGCCATAAGAGGAAACAAGGTTGAAGAAAAAAGTCAAGCAATAATTTTAATGTATATATAATATGCTATGATAATTTGTGGGATGTGCTTTTGTATTTTTCTTTGATTTTTCTTCTGTGCCGGTGACATGTGAGGGAAAACAGTCCGGCATATGTTGCATTAATAAATAAAAATCTAAAAGTTATAAATATCTTTGTGTTTTCAATGTCACATTGTCGTGCCCCACTTCCATGGAACCTAACTCCTTTGTCTTATTGAAATCATTTCTCATTCTGGGCTTTGGTAGGAGCAAGACATTTCATCTACCAGAATTGCAGGCATCAATCAAATACGAAATTGAATACTTTGTTGAACTCAAATTTGGTGAGATAAGGTTGATTCACTTGATTAATGTTGCTTAGTTATGACATATTAACCAATAATTACTCTTTAATTATCTCAGCAGTAAAGTTATACTCTTTCAAAATATGGCTGAAATTGAGACTTGTTAAGAACTATGACAAAATTTATAGTATTGGTAACTCATTCCAAAATAAGGCATTACCAAAAGCATTTATTAAGTCAGACTTATAAAGCTGTGCAGGCCATTTCAGGCGTCTCAAAAGACTATATCAAAGCCCTTGATATTTTAAGAAATTCATCAAATTTCGTTTTAAACTTTCCATTATAGATTAATATATATATATATATATATATACACACACACACGGTTGTTGAATGTATCTTTCACCACATTTCAACAACTTTAGTGAAAAAACATAAAACCAAAGCTATAGCTGGTTTTTAATTCCTTGTGCAAGTGTCCTAGATATCCAAGCCTTTGTTTTCCAAAAGAGGTACTTTAGCAGAAGATGCCTCAAAGCTACAAATTCCTCTGTTTTCAATGGTCTTCTCTTCTTGTGCTTGCCCCCATATCACAGCATAAAACCCAAGAGCTATTACAGTTGCTCCTATCAAACTGCACAGCAATAAAATTGAATCATAATCATAATAGTCCTAAATATTTCGGGACAGTAGCATAGCTTCACAGAATTATTATGTTGAGATATAAAAATTATACCTTCCAAGATAGAGAGTATCCCCGAGAAAAGTAACACCCATCACAAGTGCAATGACCATCCCTAGAGGGCTAAATAATGCAACAAAGACAGGACCCTTCTTGCGACATGCCCATGTAGCAACAACACTTCGTGCAGCTACCACAAAAACAGCCTACAAACAAGTTATTGGAAAACCAAAGGGTAAGCTATAATGAGAGTCAAGATACAACAACAACTATCAAGTCTTAGTCCCAAAATTTTGGGATCTAAGTGACAGAATGACAATCCTAAAATAAAGCATGTCGCCTTCATCATGCTTACCGAATAGCCTATAGATATCAGCTCCATATTAGACCTTAATCTCCAAACTTTTGGGTCTTTCTCTGCAACTAGAGCCACCAAGGCAGATTGGACGGTCGTAAAAATGCAAGCAATAAGTGTTACAATCAACTCTGCAGGATACTCTCTAATAATCCAGGTCTAGATATGTACATTTGAAAGAAAAGGATAAAAAAAAAAATTGAGTCAATTTTCTGAGATATTATGTCTGCAACAAGTAAAGTAAGAGGGGACTAGAATGTTTAAACCAATTTTACCTGGACAATAAACAATATTGAAAGACATAAGCTACCAATGGCAAGGAGAAAGCCTCCAAGAACCCAATTTGATTGCAGTAACAGAAGAACCTCATTGGGTTGACCATTGGATGATAAAGCATTTATGATAGGCAGGCCTTTGTACAAAGTCACAAATAATGCACCTATGATGGATACCATGGTGCCAATACACTTAGCGAGACTGCTTTGGGTTCTCAAGTCCAGCTTTTCCATCCTACAACAACCATTTCATTCAAGCTTTATTATTCACATCTTTTGAAAGAGTTTTAACGTTTTAGTTGGTAATATATCTTAGCGTACAGAGGTTATTCTCCATATTGGCCTTTTGATCTCCATGTTAAAGTTAGTTCACCTGTGCCTAAATATCAGTGATGTTTTCTATATTTCAATTCTCAATACTAAATATTGTGGAAAACACCCAAAACTAAACAACAGTAAGAACTGCAAAAACACAAAGTTTAACTTGATTCATCCAAATTGCCCTTGTCTGCAACAAATCCATTATCAATATATAAATTGCAAATTTTCAAATATAACTCTCAAACTTAAGAACAACTAGCATAAACACATGATTAAACTGTCTTCCAATTCTGACACAATAAAAAATTATACTATCACCTTTTATTAATATGGATTTATCTTTTTAATTTTCTTCTTACACCAATGTGGGATTTCAATCTTATGTAGGAACTATTACGCCTCATAGGCAGGACTTAACAAATCTCTACTTCATAAGCAGGTGTCTTGACTAGTACTCATCAAACACCTTAATTTTTATGGTAGCTATTCTCATACCTTTACATTCCACATCATTATATACTGTAACAGAACCTTCAACATAAGTCCTGTGAATATCAAACTAATCTCTATATCAAGTATCAACATATGTGAAATGAGGGGGTAAATCCAAATCCATGAAGTTTCAATCAAAACCAAACATTTAGTAACTATAAAAAGTGTCACCGTCATCATTATCCTCTCCACATGCTACAACAATCATTGCATCCACAGAGTTCTAACTACCGTAACTAGTTTTAAACTCCTTCAAATGTTTGAAAGATCGATGATTTCTCATCTCATGATAGAAATGGCATTCCATGTCACATCATTGCTATCCTTTCTTGATCTAAACTTTGAATATGGCTTCCTCTATTAAAATTCTTCACACATGACATACTCCTATCATAATTTAATTTAGACTTTAAGTCTTTAACACAAATGCTCCAAGTTCAAAATTATTCTCTCTTTTCTGGCCAACAGTGCAGGTGTATTAAACAAAAGTGGAAGTGAGATTAACAATGGCAAGCACCACATGACAAAGTTTAATGTCTGGGGGCCAAATTACTTAGGTTCAAACAGAATCACCATCAATAATATGGATTACAAATTTCAACTCTAACTTTCAAACTTAACACACACTACCCAGGACATCCAGTTACCAGTAGTGTTTTTACATTAACTTACAAGTTACAACAGCATAAAGTTTTATCTTTCAACTCTCACGCAGTATCAAAAACTATTCTATCACACTTATTCACATGGCTCCTAGTGAGATTACCATTCCTATATGACTTCTCCTTTTCTTTACTAAAGTGTGGGATTACCGCTGTTATATGAAAATTACTGCACTTCCTTATTTTTATTTTTATCAAAAAAATAAAAATAAATTTACCATCTAACTCAACACTAATTGAAAACACCAATAATTAGCTTTAGAAGAGTATATTTTAGAATCCTAAATATTCATATTGGAAATCCAAAGGAAAGTTTTGACTTTGGTATCAACTTGTCAAATAAAAATCTTTGTTCCAATTAATGTGTGTATTGTTCCATAATCCACCAATCATGGTATGTGACAGGTCTCTCTTTTTTTTCTTTTTTCTTGTTTTAAATTAGACATATGACACACTATAGTTGATACAGTATAAAGTGGAACAATTTTATTGAGACTTAAGATTTTTTGTGGGTCTTCCAAAATTTTTTGGAGGTGAAAAATGCCAGGCAAAATCCAGTAATATTCACCTTCACATATGAGATATAAAATCATGGGAAAGTATCTAAATCTAGTAATGCTAAAAACAAAAGTATCCCCCATTCTTTGGGTTAATAACAGAAATGAACCAGCACAAATTCACGTGGCATATTCTAACTGGTAAATGCCCCTGGTGAGCGTGGCTTTTTAGTCATTGAGCACTTTGAACAGAGAAGAGACCCACCTGGAGATGATGGCAAGTATGAAAGTAAAAGCTGGAGTCAGATCAACCATAGCTGAGGCCAAAGTTGGAGAGCTGTACCCTATTCCAGTAAACATGAAGCTCTGTACACAGCAACTATAAAACCCACCAAAAATAATGATAGATTATAGATAAGTGTAAGCTTGTACACATATTAGAAACCCATTTATAGTACCAAAAACAAAAATGGAAACCCATTTATATCTTATCACTATAATCTGAATTAAACAAGAAAAGAACCTTAGCAGGCCAAGAAGAAAGATTCTACAGACTAATGAAACTGTCAGTGGAGGAAGACTTCTTTTTCTGCAAATTAATCAGAGTGATGAGAAAAAAGCTGTTATGTAGAAAGTATGGCAAGGTAGTTGTTGAATTGAACAGTTGGAGCAGATGAATATGAAAACCTGTAAAAGATGAAGGAAGCTAGAAGAAGAACGAAGATGGCAAGGCCATTTGAGTAAACCACAAAAACAAAGTTACTCATCCCTTTACTCATGGCTGCCTTTAGCATAGTGTTCAAGCCCACCTCAAGGAACTGGACTGCCACCATGGCTGTTGTTACTCCTAAGCCCTTCATCTCTCTCTCTCTGCTACTGCTCATACACGGTGTTTAAAAGGTCAAAGCCTCCTCCCTCAATGGGTTAATTACTTTCGGGTAAATACCAAAGATTTAAAACATATATATCAAATTTGCTTCTCAAGTACAAATGAATGTTTAATATCAAATTTTCTTCTCTAGTACATGTTATTAGAAGAAAATAGCGGCCCCCCTCAGCCCAAAAAAAAAAAAAAAAAAAAAGAATGTTTAATATCATTTAAAAGATTCTTGATCCTCTTAATAAAAAGATTCTTGATCCTCTTAATAAAAAGATTCTTGATCCTCTTAATAAGGCCTCTATTTTCTTCTAATAATTAACTTGTGTTGATTATGCAGGTATCACAATGATGGTATTATGACAATTATATGTATGAGGAAATCTTTGGATAGTTAATGCTATATAAATAGCAACAAGTGATAAAACTATGAGCAAAAAGAGCAGGAGAATTTTCAAACAATGTTGTGTAAGTTTGTGCATTGAAAGAAAATTGGATAATTTTGAAACGTTTTGGTTGTACGTGAAATTAACAAAAATCTTAGGGGCAATTTTTATATTGCTCCTTTTTTAAGGTTTATTTTTAAATTATAAATTACAACCTCTAATTTTGACATTGTTTTTATTTTGTTCGTTAAGTTTGATTTTCTTAACTAAATTGTTTGACTTTAATCCGTTTTAACATGATTCTTTTGTCTTTTGATCTCACTATTAGTTTTAGCATTTTCCACTTTCCAAGAAGACATGGATTTAAAGTTGTGGGTTGAATGGAATTTCACTTTACCAAATACTTAACACTATATTAATGTGTTTAGTAAAATAGAGGGAAAAAGAAAGAAAAGAGAGGGCATAAGAGAATGAAAAATTAACTTATGTTATGATGTATTGTTTGGTTATCTATTTAACATCACCGCTTTAATAACACACCCTACAACTCATTCTTTATTTTGCAATTCATCTTATTAAAATAATATTATATTCTATATACACTAGCAAAGAAAAAAAGAAAAAAGGAAAAACTAGTTTTGTACTTTTTGGTGATAGTAAAGGATAGAGAGAGAACCTCACCAATTGCAGGAGTCTTTTTGTTTATGTTTACTTATAATAAAAAATTGTTGGTGTGGATTTAGTGCTATACTAAAATCTAAAATGAATAAAAAGCATTTTGCATCACTTGCTGCTAATACTCTTACATCTAAAAGGCAAGAGTATTAAAAGTTTAAAATTATTCATTTAATTAATTTTATTTTAAACATAGTTAGAACTTGAGCTTATCACAAAATTAGATTCTACGTTCAAACTTAGTTTATTTTCTTTTTGAACATTGTTGATTTTGTTCATGATATACTTGATTTACTTATTTATTTCCCAAATATAATAAACACTAACACTAAATTTTTTTATTCTTCCACAAATCTATGCTAATAATGAATAACAAAATTATTGTTAAAATTATATTATGATATTATCGATTTAGTTATATGTAATTATGTTCAGTTATGAACTTATAAAAATTATATTTAGCTACCTTTGTTGTTAAAGATTATAATTAGTAGTGAGTACATTTATTATGTTTGAGTCCAAATTATTTAGTATAGTCAATTACTTTATTTATTGAATTAACAAACATAAATAAACTTTTTCATTGAAACCAAAATTGTTTAGTCTGAGTCACTCTTTTTTTTTTTTGGTGAGTTTCATAACTTATGGCGTCTTCTTTTAATGATTGTTCTTTATTATTACATCAAGACACCAATCGGTTTTAGGTGTAGGTGGTTTTTTTTAGGAAATTTCGTAACTTATGGTGTCCTCTCTTGATGATTACACTTTATTATTAGACCAAAACACCAATCAATTTTAGGTGTAGATAAGAATTGAATTCTAAATGTCTCATTCAACCATTAAAAACTTTACCAGTTGATCTAATTGAAATCTATTGATTGGAAGCACCCTTGAATCTTGATAAGACATTCTAGTGTAATTATATTTTATATCTATATATTACAACCCAATGATCGGTGGGTGACGATGTGGAGATGGCCTATACATACATGAAGTATATCTTAATCATACAAACTTATCAGCGGAACCTATTTTTACCTTTTTGTTTTATTTTTTATTGTCATTTTTGGGGTCTCCGTCATGTCCAGCCAAGTAAGCATTAATCTTTCCAAAAAATTTAAAAAAAAAAAAAAAAAAAATCTAAGTACGCACTAATCTATAAACCACACAAAACACATGAATTTCTTTAACTTTTGTACCACCAATTTTACAATATACAATACAATCAAACATGGCCTACCACTCATCTTGTCTTTCAGAGGCCTGAGAATCTGGTATGTTTGCAAAAAATATTTTCCTGGTTAGAGAAGTTTTTCTCTCTTGCTCCAAGCATCTTAGTGATCTTGTTGTATAATATATTTTTCCTAAGTAGTAAAATTTTCTTCTGTTTTAAAATTATAATAAAAAATGGCCTACCACCTGGTTAGAGAATTTTACACAATTAACTCAATTAAGGGACAATTTTCTATTATTATTATTGTTACTATTATTTGTTCTCACTCTCAAAATGTGTGAATATTGGGTGTTATTTTGAAGAATAACCATTGAGTTTGAGTGATCAAACAATCGTAATGGGCAGGCCATTGTATAAAGTCACAAGTAATAGATGCCATGGTGCCAATAAACTTGGTGAGACCGCTATGGGCTCTCAAGTCCAGATTTATCCCACGAAGGGCCCAATTTGATTGTGGTGCTGGAAAGGCTTTTTGTACAAAATCACAGCTAATAATGCACCTATAATAGATGAAAGAAGTTATGTCTATAGCATTTTTACAATAAATTATAAGTAATTAGTTATTATTGATTCTAATTTGAAACTACTATTGAAATTATTTTTCTACCCTACCAATAACAACTTGTAACAACTTGCCACATGAAAAGTATTATAAAAATGTTATGGACATAACAAAATTTTTTTTTTTGATAAAAGACGATGCATTAAAAAATTAAGAAATTACAATAGGATCAGGACATAACCTATTAAAATACATGCCATTCAAGTCATTCTCAAAAGTAGAAGTAAGGTCCACAAGCGGACTATTAAAATAAGTAAGATCTAGATGTTGAGTGGTGCTCATCCTAACAAGATTGTTTACGCATTGATTGGCTTGCCGGTAAAAGTGCTTGAATTGAATCCTATGGAAGCAAGTTGCCAAGTGCCTGCAATCATCCAAAATCGGAGAAACAATGTTATTCACATACTCAGAGTTATTGAAAACATCCACTATAGCTTTTGTATCCATTTCCACTACTAGCGATGAAATGTTCAAGTTGCAGCACAGCATTAGGCCATCTTTGAACCCCCAAAGCTTAGCTGCAAAGCTGCTAGTGATCCCAATGCTTCTCATGAAACAGCTACCCATCGGCCATTTTCATCTCTCACAACACCCCCACAACTCGCCAAGCCTGAATTATCAACAGAAGATCCATCTGTGTTCAGCTTAATCCACCCCTCCAACGGCCTTTCCCACCTGATTCTCTTGATGTTTTTATAGGAAGGAGGTCTTGGAGATGAAACACAGTGAGTATACTCCATTGCTTGACTCAGAATCTCAGATGCCAACTTGGGGTTCGTGTTCTTCCCTCTAAAGATCGTTTGATTCCTACCCTTCCATATGAGCCAAACTGTAAATGGAAACACAACTTTCCACTACAGATCTGAACGGATGTGCCTCCTGCCTAGACTACCATTATAAATCAACCAATCCTGTAGAATTTTCTCCCAAAAATCTCGATCCTCCACCATAACACTCAACTACCTCCACACATGCCTGGTATGAGAGCAATCTCAAAGGGAATGGATTATAGTCTCTGGCTCCCTGAGACAAATGGGACACCTATCCTTCTCCGCTACCCCTTTTCTCACAAGACAAGTTTTAACTCCAATGCTATCATGAACACACATCCATAAAAATGTTTTGATCTGAGGGAGAATGTCTGCCTTCCAAATCCAGCTTCCTAAAAATTAAGTCATTATCTCAAATCCCGAAGCCAAAACATAGGCACTCTTGAGATTAAGGCAATGTTTGGATCCACGTTTAACCACGTTTGCGTCTGCGTTTGTTATAAATTGCTGGGATCCACGCTACAAAACGTGGAAACGGGAAAAGCAGGCTGAAGGAGAAACGCGCAAAGGAAGTTAGGAAATGCAAAAAATCACTCGCAACGCACCGTTTCATTAAACTCCTCTAGTTAGTACTGTTCATGGACCAACTCTCTTCATTCTCATCACAGATATGCAACGTTTAATTAAAAAACCGGTCTTGCGCGTCCTGTTCATCCTTGCGCGTCCTGTTCATTGTTTTGTGAGCGTACTGTTGAACAAAATGAAGTTGTTATGATGCCCATCACAAAACAGTACGCAACGGCTATTTTCTTCTCTCTCTCACAAACCTGAAAGCTTTCTTTTCTTCTCTCTCTCAACTACCTTGGTTCAATGCCTTCAATGCTGGTTGTTGCTCCGTCCAAGTCGTCTTCAATGCTTTGCACCTACCCACAAACCACAAAACCATCAAAACAGAGAAGAAAAGGAACTCAGAAACCCATTAGCCGAACCTCTCTAAACCACTCTCCCCTGTTCTTCCTTCACTCGAGTGAATCTCCTCTCCGTTGTGGACACCGTTGCCGCCGCTGTGGGTCTCCGCATTCATCGGTAAGAGTCATTAAAATTAAAATGCTCTCTGATCTGCTGGTGTAGTTATATTGTTTTCTCTGATCTGTGTGATTCTCTGATCTGTTTGTGTTCAATGTTCGTCCCTTTTTTTTTTTTTATGTGTTTTCCAAGACAGTATGAAAGTAGGTTCTTTGATCCTCCGTGTAAACCTTTGTTGTATTTGGATATATGTGTGAGTTTAGTTTTCATTTTGCCTAACTGATTATGATTATGCACATGAACTGCTTATTGAAATGTGTCAATGAGGCATTTCATCAATCTGTGGTTTTGTAAAAAAAGGCGTAGGACAATACTGAATATATAGGAAGACCTGCCGCTTTCATTAACCCATACATTGCATAAAGAAGCTAGACTCTGATCATTTCGCTGTCAAGTACTCAAGTTGCTCCCAAAGTACTGCTAATAACAAAAACGCGTAGAATTTAATGGTTTGGTAGCAATCTTTTTGTCTCCGTGAATAGCTAGATTGACTACTTGGCCAGTGGGCTAGCTTTGGCATTTACTTCTCAGTGATAAAAAGTAAAAATACCTCGATCAAAGACTTTCATTTGATCTGTTTGTGTTCATGAGTCTGTGCGTTTTTTTTTTTTTTTTTTTATGTGTTTTCCAAGACAGTATGAAAGTAGGTTCTTTGATCCTCCATGTAAACCTTTGTTGTATTTGGATATATGTGTGAGTTTAGTTTTCATTTTGCCTAACTGGTTATGATTATGCACACGGACTGCTTGTTGAAATGTGTCAATGAGTGTAGAAGGAAGTTCTAGGAAAAATGGTTAAGGAGAAATTGAAGGATGGTGGTAGTAATGATCAGAGAGCTGACTGGAAAGACCCTAAGGAACTACAAGCCTTTTGTCAATTATGTGCTACTCAAGTCCTAGCCGGCCAGAGGAAAGGAGGGTTTCTGACCAAACTTGGGGTTGACAACGTGATTGAACAGTTGGGTAACATGGGGAAAGTGGTGACTCCACTTCAGATTAAGAACAAATGGGATCATCTGAAAAAAGGGTGGAGGGATTATAACCAGTGTTTTGACAATGAGATTGGGTTGGGTTATGACTCGGGAACTAGGATGCTTGAGGCCCCTGATGAGTGGTGGACTCGAAAGATTGCGGTTAGTTCACGTTACATAATTATGAAATTCTTTATTGTCTACAACTATATTATTGTGTTCTAATTATTGGTTGTCCACACGTAGGCATGTCCCCTTGCAAAAACCTTTAAAAATAAAGGTTTGCCGAATCGTGACTACCTAAACATCATGTATGGAGGCACGGTTGCAACAGGGAAAAATGCGTTTTGCACGAGCGGTCAATTACCAAAGGAAACCACCGAAGGTTCTGGGGACTCTGCTGATAGCACAGAATTTGTTAACCTCCAATGTGAACCGTTTGTGAATGTTAACGCAATGGAAGTTGAAGGTCCATCATTGTTGAGGGCAGAACCAGCAGTGAGTAAGGGGAAAGGCTTGGCAACTAGTGTCCACCTTTTCAAGCCAATGTACAAGAAAAAAAAAAAAAAAAAAAAAAAAAAAGGCATTCAGTTGCGCAAGAGATGTCCGACTCTTTGAAGAGCATCTCAAATGTGATTGTTGAGAGTAGAAGTGGAAGTACACGTAAGGATATTGCTTTCACAGCAACTACTTAGGTTAAAGCCATTTTGGACATGGTGTTGAGTCTTCCAGGGGTGTACTCGGGGCATTACCTTCATCTGTTTAGCACCATCTACTTCATGGAAAAAGAGTGGGGTAGGCACATGTTTCCTGCCCTTGGCAATGACAAGGATATCCAACTGAAGTGGCTAGAAAAAGAGTACCAAAGGCACCCTGAATTCCATTTTGACTGAAGGAAAGAAAATTGTCTCGATAGGAACACGGGCTTGGTGTAGTAATTGTATTTTCAGCGTTGTATTTGTTGGACCATTGTTTTTCTTTTTTCTTTTATTGGTAGAACTAAAGCTTACCATGGCTATGTATGTAAGACAAAATTTATCATTTCTATGTCAACTTTTGGGTATATTTATATATGTTTTCCCAATGCCTCTTTTAGCTATCTTTTTTGTATTTTTGATGGTTATGCATTGTTATTTGTGGTAAACTTTGATGATGGTTGTTCATGTTTGGCAAGAAGAAGTCATGGCATATATATATATATATATATATATATATATCATTGAAGCATGTTCTATGTCTTGTGGTTGTTTTTCTGGTTCTGCATCAAGGCTGCATTAGTCGCTGCATTAGGTGCTGCATCAGAGTGCATCAAGTGCTGCATCAGGGGGTGCATCAATGCTGCATTAGTCGCTGCATCAGGTGCTGCATCAGAGTGCATCAGGTGCTGCATCAGTGTTGCATCAGTTATTGGTATGATTAATTCAGATATTGATGCTTTTATGCTCTTTAATTGCTTCTAAAATGGATGTAACTAATTTGAAAAAGAATGGTCGTCCTTTGTCTTGAGTGACATAATGTTGTACCTCTCTTGCATTGACCATTTCTATGTTCTTTTTCTTCCATGGTTATCAAAGTAAATTAGTCTACCGTTGATGGCTTAAAAAACATAGGGTACACTTGGTTCCTGTCCTCCATGTAAAGCTTTTCATCTGCACAAAAATGAGTGGCTATAAGATACCATTTAAGACTCAAAAGTCAAAACACACAAGAAAATGTTGTCGTACATATCAAGTTGTAAATTGTATTTTTAAATAAAAGTGAAGTAAACTTCTTTAAGTTTCAAGAGAAGAAAATTGATGTTTTTACTTTTTATCATGCTAAAATCATGTTTTGCACAACTAAACCATGTGCTAGCCCTTGACTATGACCCAAATTTCATAGCCAATGGTTTGAATTGTCTCCTGCAAATTGCTTCAAAGCTTTAGACAAGCCATAGTAAATTATTCATCTTGACACTCTACGCAATGGATCATCAATTTACTGTTACATAATCTAATCGTTTCCTCCACATTCACAATGTTACTCAAGAAATAGTCATAACAATATTCCCTTTGGAGCTTCATGGAAATGTTCTACACTATTAGTGTTATATTGATTTTTGTTTTTCCACCAGCTGTTCAAATCACCAATGTGTCACCAGTCAGGCAGCCATGCAGGTAAAAGTGATATATTGGTGATTTGAATGTATTAGCAATCCAGCTTGATGATGACCGTTTCCTGCTATGCATATCCACACACTAATCAGGTTGGTAATTGCAGTTATGCAACACACACTGATAAGTGGTGTTAACAATTGATAAATGCTGAAGAATTGATAAAGGATTAGATTGGATCCAACACAAATTTCAGGTCAACTTTAACTGCACAATTGCAAAATTGATAGTATTTGAGACATCTTGATGGAAATACAGCTATTCCAATCTTTTATATATATATATATATATATATATATATAAGCGCACAAAAACTCAAAAGAAAAAATAGTATTTTGCACCAAATATGCCTTGTCAATGTGTAAATGCCAAGTACGTAAACTAAACATGTTGATTGATAAATTTTTAAAATTAAGTGCCAAGACCTTATATTATCCTACACTCTCAAGTAATAATTTTATTCCACATGTTTTATTAGTTAAGTTGCAATATCCTTATGTTTGCCATAGAGAGTATTCTTGAAAAGATAATAGAATAAGTTTTATTTTATTCATGAACTGGGTAGAAATATATATTTTTTAAATAAAATTTATTCTCAAAGAAAATTGTGGTATTTTAGCATGTATGCAAAATTTAGACAAGAAGAAGAAGAAGTGGAATATATTACCTATCCACCAAAGAATTAAATTTTCTTTCAGTTTTTTCTTACGTGGTAACATAAAAACTAAAAAAATGTCTTGTCTAGAATATTATTAAAACAAGTGTTCCAATCAAATAGTTTTGCTAGTGAAATTGCTCACGTGGATATATGATTTCAAAATTGCTAGTTAAACTGCTCGCATGGATATATGATTGATACAAGAAATTTGTGTTTCTGCTTTGAACAGTTTATTATTGTTGCTAGCTTTTGTACCTTAAATTCATTATTGTTGCTAGTGAAATGCCAATGTTTTTGTTTCTACACCATTGAATAGATGACACTGAAAAGCATCTGTAGGTCTGTTATTCGAAATACATGATATATGGGCCTTTTCCAAGCATCAGTTATTGTTGGGTTAAAATTAGGGACAGTGAAAGAATTACAAAGTAATATATTATGCTTATAATGTGGAATTATTTTAGTAATTTCATCGCCTTACTACCCTCCACATCCATCCCATTGTATAAAATTATTTTATATCATTGCAACAGTAGTAATGACAACACTTATGTAAAACAAGGGAAGTAAGACCTCCATTTCATGCTTATATGCAATTGTTTGATTATTGGAGTAAGACTTCCATTTCATGCTTTACTTATTCTACTAATGCTCAAGTATTAATATCTGACATGATGTTCAATGGAATTGGTTTTGTATTTCAATGTTTTAAATCAATTTGCTTATGCATTTTGGGAAACTTCTATATATATATATATATATATATCAAAGAAAAAAGTAGAGATAATTAATTAAATATATGTATTTCAATATTTTATACTTCCACCTAAGTGTTGAGAGTTTCTTTGGTTGTGTTGGGATATACAAGGAGAAATGGGCATTAATGTAGACTCAAGGTTATGAGGTGGTTTGAAAGTGAAAGTGTTTGAGAAAGAGGGTTTTGGTTTAGAATGTTGAAATTGAAATTGGGAGATCAAGGAGGTTTTGGTTTCGGATGATGAGAAATTACGAATAGCAGCGTAAGAAGGGACATTCGGAAGTTCTGATGGGCGTGGAACTCTCTTGAGGCGTTAGCTAGGGTCCGGAGAAGAGTGAATGAAGGAAAGGGGAAAAGGGTTTTTAATTTTGGTATTTATATGCTACAGTGTTTTTAGTTCCGCTACAGTACCGCGTTTGGTTTTTTTCATCTGCGTTTTTTCCACTTAATTGCTACAGTATTTTCAGCAATAAGTTTTCAGTTTCAACAAAATAAGTTCTAGTTATCCAAATAGACCCTAAAACTGCCATTTGGGGATTCGGACCAAGCCAAAATATCTCTTCCTCTTCTTGTCAGTGAGACCGGGGTAGCTTGGATTAGCATTTTAATTTCTAGAGGCAGATCAAAGGGGATTTTACTCCAATCCCATCCAGCTTCTTGACAAAAATCCTTAATTTCCAGCTAACTTGCTTCCAATGGCAACGGCCCTTGGATCAGTTGACGGAGTGACCCCTTGTTTGTCCAATTGCCAGACCACACCTTTAAGTTGCTTTCCCTACCAATCAACCATCTACTGCCACTGTCAAAATTTTCCACTCCTTTTTTCATTGCCTTCCATATAGGAGAGCATGGAAGCTTGTTTGCATTTCTCCATAGAACTTGAGCCCAAGGAGCCTCCTTCTCAATGTGATACCTCCAATTTAGTTTGGCCAAAAGAACTGTATTCCTCCCCCTCGCTGATTGCAATCCAAGTCCCCCATCCTCCTTAGGTTTGGTAACTTTTTGCCTTCCCACCCAGTGTATTTTCTTAGCTGACTTCGAAGACGCCTAAAGGAGGTTTCAGTTAACCCGATCAATACCATCCAAAATTTTGCTAGGCAATTGGGCACACTACATCACATAGGCTGGGATTGCTACCAAAGAGGCTTGGATAAGCATTGTTTTGCTAGCTAGGGAGAGCATGTTAGCTTTCCAACCCGCCAACTTTTGCTTTACTCTATCCAATATGAAGTTATATTCTTAAGATGATGTTCCTGGTTGTTTAAGAGGAATACCGAGATATTTTTCGATGAACGGGGTTGAAGCAATACCTAAAATATCACATAAAGGCTTCCTGATATCCCTATCCACATTGAGAGAAAAATAAACTCTCAACTTAGCTTCCTTACTATTTGGCCTGATAGGCTGCAAAACTCATCTAGGACATCCCTGATGGTGGAGCAATTAATATAATCCACTTTCACAAATAACACGAGGTCATCCGCAGAGAGGATATGAGAAAAAGTAGGTCCACTTTGGGAAGCCTTCACTGGCTGCCATAGCTTTGCATTATACTTATCTTCAATAAGTTAGCTGAGAAAATCCATGCACAGGATAAACAACTATGGGGACAATGGGTCCCCTTGCCTTATTCCTCTGGAAGGAAAGATTGGGTCAAGGGTTTCCCCATTAACCATAATAGATGTGGACACTATAGAGATGTAGCTCATAATTATGTCAATAAGATCCACTGGCAGATTCATTCTAATGAGCATTCCCTTTATAAAACTCCACTCTATCCTCTCATACGCCTTCTCTACATCAATTTTTAACAGCATATACCCCACTTTTCCTTTTTTGTTCCCTAAGAAATGGATCATCTTCTAAGCTATAATGGCATTATCTATCCCCTTTCTACACAGCACAAAGGCTGTTTGGAGGGGCGAAATTAGTTGTCCCAAGAAGGGTCGTAGCCTAGCCACAATGATTTTAGTCACAACCTTATTCACAGTGTTACACAGACTTATAGGCCTATAATTACTCAATTTCTTAGGGCCTTGAATCTTTGGAATCAAAGTTATATGGGTTTTGTTCAAATACTTCAGAATCTTCCTCTCAGCAAAAACCCTTTGCACTTTTTCTATCATGGACCTACCCACTGTCAACCAGAATCTTTGGAAGAATCCCGCATGAAGGCCATTTGGCCTTGAAGCCTTAAAGGCCTTTAAAGACCACAAAGTTGATTTCACCTCCTCTTCGGTTGCTATTGTATTGATACTATCTCTCTTCTTATCCGAGAGCCTAGGCTGCCACTAAAAGCTTGTGGGAATGGCTCTTAATGCACTGATAAGAGCAGTCGTGTAAATCTCACTAAACCCTTTCATAATATGCTCCTTGACCTCATTTTCCTCATTTATCCAATCCCTTTCATTGTTTTTAATTGCCATGATTTAGTTTCTCTTTCTCCTGACCAGTGTTGACACATGATAGAAGGAAGTGCTCTGGTCCCCTTGCATCATCCAATTAACTCGGGACTTCAGAGCCTATATCTTCTCCCCTTGGTTTAGCACTACATCTAGATCCCTTAATAGCTCATTCTCAAGGTTTAGTAGAAATCTAGATGGCTTAATAGAGACAACTTGCTGAATTCCATTCAATCTTGCCATTATATTCTTCTTTTAAGCAAACACATTTCCAAACCAAGTTCCATTCCATTCAGCAGTGTCCTTAGAAAACAATTTTATTGCTTCTTCGAGTCTAGGTGATTGTCTCCACACCTGAGAAACAATCTTCGGAAAGTTGAAGTCTGATAACTACAAGTTTGGAACTTGAAAGGTCTCTTTTTAGCACCATTTTTTCTTGGCAAGAACTCCATTAGCACTGGACAATGATCCGAGTGGCATTTAGTGAAGTGGCTAAATTTTTCCTCGGGGTACAATACACACCATCTAGGATTGACGAAGAACTATCTATCATTTCTTTGTTCAAAGCTTGGATTTTTCTTTTATTCATCCAGGTGAACTAAGGCCTCGAAAGCCCAATGTCAATCATGTTGCACTTATCAAGGCAATCTAATAATAGCATTTCTCATAATAGATACCACAACCATAGTGCCAATACACTTGGCAAGAGATTGTTGTGGGCTCTCAAGTTTAGTTTTAATTCAAGCCATAACATTCTCATCTTTTGGAACAATGGTGAACTATGTCCACAGAGAATACAACGAGTTTTAAAGTTTTTACTAGTTCATCTTGATCCATCCTAGCATAACTTGAGGATGAAAAGAAAAATGAAAGAATATGAAATA